>NW_021243943.1:2097-6063 GCF_002162155.2 Triticum dicoccoides | reverse complement strand
GTGGTAACGAGAGTAACCCAAAATGTCAATCTTTATTTCATTGTTCCAAAATAGTCCAATTCCATCGCTCCTACCCTTACTATCAACCGCATATGCATTATCATATCCCAATGTAGCAGCTAAGCTGTCTACCCTAGATCCTTCTATCTGAGTTTCAACGATACATAACAGGGTAGGGGCAAACTTCCTCGCGAAGTCGCGACGTTGCCCACACCGCGGCAGTTCCATTAGAAAGTACTCATTGGGCCCGGCGGCGCTCCTCGAAGGAGCCCGCCAAATTCTTCACTGGGATGCTTGAACTATCTCTTTCTTCTCCTTCTGTCTTTGAGCGCTTCGGATCTCTGGTCGGGAGCGGGCTGACCACAGCACCCACCGGGACAATGGCTAGATCTGTGGCACTTGGCTCCCCTTGTTGCTTCCCTGACACCATAGTATTCTTCCCTGAATCCTCCCTATCCATCCGCTTTCTGCTAGGATCATCAATAGCCATATCCTCCATGCTTGGTTGCAAACCTCGCTCGTGATCATCATTCCTCCCAAAATCTGCACCATCGCTTCTTGGTGTCCCTCTGTTTCCTCTACCACGGCCTCCACGCCGTCCACCACGGCGACCCCATTCTCCTCCAGGGCCTGCAGCTTGCCTCATGATCCATGAGGCACGAAGATCCCTAAAGACCAGTGCTTGAGGGGGATGGATTCCGTTGCCATGTTCCTTGAACATATGGCCTAGATGACCACAAACTGCACACCAATCCGGCAGGCGCTCGTACTTGACCCTGTATTTCTACCTCTTTGACTCCCTCACAAGCGACACAACATTCTTTAGGGGCCTGTGCACGTTGATCTTCACCCAAACACGATAAAAATTGCCAGTAAAGTCATGCGACGACGTTTCTGCGAAAAGTACCTCTCCTACCTTGGCCGCCAGTGTCGGCACCAGGTGTGCATATAGACTAGGAACGTCATGTATTTGGATCCAGATATCCAGGGTATCAAGCTTTACTTGAGATGGTTGGGTCACACCATCGTACGGGGTGATGATCATAGCATGTCCTCGAAAATTCCATGGACCTTCTTCCATGACTCTTTCCCAATCGCCGAGGCAATGGAATTGCAGCGTATAGAGATTATCCTCCAACGGCTTGAAGTTCACCACCTGAGCCAGATCCCAGGCTGCTCGCATGTTTCTGAAGAACCAACTTTGGCTATAGGGTTTATTGATATGAACCCTAGCTACCACCATCCATCTAGTTGCATCTTGGGGAATAGCACCCTCATCTACCACCACATCATCCATGTCATCTTCACAGAGGCCCAGCTCCGCCATCATCCTTTCTACCTCCGACGCAGATGAAGAGGCATCAGCTGTCGCTGATCACGAACCCATCTTCGTCGCCATAAGCCAAACCCTAGTCCGATCGCTGTAGAACGCCGGACTGTTGAAACTGTGGTGCTGCCCTACTCTGAGTCGCCGTACCAAGAGAGGGCAAGGATCAGAAGACCCCACCTCGTCTCGGTGTTCGATCGACGAGAGGGAACGAGGTAGATCTCAACGATGGCGACAGAGTCGCCGCCGAGAGCAAAAAAACCCTAACTAGAGGGGAAGGGCTAGGGCGAGCCCCCATTGGCCCAGAGGCCTAGTTTCTTTTCAGTTTGCAACTTAGGCGTCTGCTGGCCAGGAGGAAGGGCTAGGGCGAGCCCCCATTGGCCCAGAGGCCTAGTTTACCGTTTCAGTTTTTAAAAATTCCATGAATTAAAAAAATACTTATCTTTCTTATAAAAACCAGAGAAGAACATGAAAAAACAATGTATAATTGTTATGAATATGATTTTTTAAATAACGTTCTAATTAGTAAAACTTCCATGTTAATTTAAAAGTCTACAAAAATGGCATGATTTAAAAAAGTGCTGCCTGATCTATTTTTTTATGAATTCTGCCATAGATATTTTTTCACTGTGATAAGCCATGTTTTGGAGAAAAAATTTATTTGCTTCTTCCAAGGACCGGAAACAAAAATGCCATGTTGTATTTTTTTTGCTTTATTTGGTCCATTGTGCAAACATTCATAGAAAAATGCCATGACAGAGATTTTTTCCCATGCTAATAAAAAAACACAATCCTCCTGATAATAAAAATGCTTTGCCAACAATAATAAAAATGCCAAGCACTCAATAATAAAACTGCCGACCTGTTTGTAATGAAAATGTAATGTTATTACTAATAAAAATGCCATCCCTCTTGACGATAAAAAAGGCCATGTTATTAATAATAAAGATGTCATGTTACTAATAATAAAACTGATCCTCTTAATAATAAAAATGTCATGTTTCTAAATGTTAAAATGTTATACTCTTAATAAGAAATTGCCATGGGGACATCACAAAAGAGACACAGAAATTGCCAATGCACACGACAACTTTGAATAAGTTCCTCTCTAAAAATAGGATTTTTTTTTCTATCAGAAATATTTTTTTCCGGGGTTTTGGTTTTTTTAGATGAAAAAGAAAACCGAATTTACAACAAAAATAGGTTTAATAGATATAGCAATTTAACGCAAAATGTTCACATCCCCCCTCCGCGGTTGGGTGGCAAGCGCCCTCTGCCGGACGCGGTGCTAGAGCTCGAGGATCCAATCAACACCGTGTTGTGGCTCTCCGCCCTCGAAGCTCGCAACAAGGAGCGCATCCAGCGGTAGTTCCCACCCGTAACCATCAACGAGGAGGAGCAGCGCGGCCGCTGCTCGTGAGTTAGACCCCTACGCCTTGCTAGACTATATCTTGAAGGAGGAGAAGGAGGATGACGACAATGACTAGATGGCGCTGGCCACCGACTAGTGTAGGTAGTTCTAGGTAGCCACATTTGTAAAATTTAAAATATTGTTAAAAGTTTGTTCAAGCCGCTAATTATATACTAAAACAACACATTTTTGATATTAAATATAGTCCTTTTTTTATAATTAATAATTAATAATTCGGTAATTTCAAAACTAGTAAAGAAGACTTGAAAATTTTAAAAATGGGAAGGACGCCATAAACAATGGCGTCCAGACCTGGACGCCATTAAGAACCATGCCCATGTCTGAATGCTATTGCCAACAGCGTCCAGTTGTGTGTTTCCATCAGTGCTTGAATTAAATTAAACTGAGTCGATACATGGAGTTGCATGAGCTGTAAAACCTAGTTCGCTGGCAATAATCATTGCTCCTCCTCCTTGCCATGCGGTAAGCAACCTCGGCCGATGTTACAAACCCAGCCACTACTCCATCAAGCACAGGGGATTAGTGTTGTGTCGTATTGATTCACTCAAATATTGTTGTGTCGTATTGATTCACTCAAATATCAGGTCTGATTACAGGAGGGGAAATACAGAGGAGAGATTGGGGAGGAAGAGAGCAAAGAGCATCTCTAGCTCTGCCTTGACTTGCTCTGGGTAGAGGTGGCGGAGCTCCGCCATGCACGCCTCGTCGAAGGCCTCCGCCGCCAGCCTTTCCCTCACCTCCATGTCCTCCCTTGCCTCCCATGGGGAGACCACTGGCAGGTTGATGACATCTAGCCACGACATCTCATCAAACTCAAAGTTCCGGTGGCCATCAGTGCCGTGCAGCCGGACCGACCAAATGTCATATTCTTTGGTGTCTTGCTCGGCAGAGTGGAAGGATCTGAGCCAAAGCTTCTCGTAGGTGTGCCAGTTTGTGCTCTCGGACACCCGTGTCCCCATGCCCCCTGCCGCACACCAATGTACGACCTCTGAGGCGGCGGCGTTGCAAGGAGCTCAGGGAAGCCGGAGAGCCTTCCGCAAAAGGCTGATGGGGTGGCGCTCGAGGAAGTGCCATGAAGACGACATGAGGCAGATGGGTCGACGCTGCGCTTGCGGCTGCGCGGATCCGCACTGCCGATGGGCGGCGGGGCGGGGCGTCCACAGGATTTGGCCATGGCGGCAAGGGCATGGGCGCAGGAGCTGTGTGT
>NW_021243943.1:1670-2087 GCF_002162155.2 Triticum dicoccoides | reverse complement strand
GTGGCGCTCGAGGAAGCGCCATGAAGACGACATGAGGCAGATGGGTCGACGCTGCGCTTGCGGCTGCGCGGATCCGCACTGCCGATGGGCGGCGGGGCGGGGCGTCCACAGGATTTGGCCATGGCGGCAAGGGCATGGGCGCAGGAGCTGTGTGTGTGTCGGGGGGGGGGGATAGGGGGTGGGAGGGGTCGCCTGCGAGATGAGGGCGGTGATGGATTAAGGGAGAGAGGCAAAGAGGTGTGGTGTGCTTTTACTCCGCAACCGAACGGTTGAGTAAGTTTAGGCGCTCGGCTCGACGAGGAGTAAAATATATACTCCACTATGGAATTTACAGGATCAACTAGGTTCGGTCAGAGGAGTAAAACCGATTTTTTTTACTTCCTAGAAGGTTGTAGGGATCGGTTAGAGATGCTCTAA
>NW_021243943.1:0-1660 GCF_002162155.2 Triticum dicoccoides | reverse complement strand
AGGGGTCGCCTGCGAGATGAGGGCGGTGATGGATTAAGGGAGAGAGGCAAAGAGGTGTGGTGTGCTTTTACTCCGCAACCGAACGGTCGAGTAAGTTTAGGCGCTCGGCTCGACGAGGAGTAAAATATATACTCCACTATGGGATTTACAGGATCAACTAGGTTCGGTCAGAGGAGTAAAACCGATTTTTTTTACTTCCTAGAAGGTTGTAGGGATCGGTTAGAGATGCTCTAACCCTCATCAGGGTCCTTCAATTCGTTTAGTCATCCCTTCGAAGTTCGAATAAGCTATAGGAATAAGAGTGACGGTACTAATAACCACATCAACAACACAATTAATTTGCATATCCCTCTTCTAAGAATCAGACACGGCCAATGCAAGCGTACCGCTTGAAGGGAGTGGAGGATCTCGCTGGCTTTTAGGGTCCAACCAATTGCATCATCTCTTCCGAATTTGTGTTGCTCCGGTTATCGCCATAGCATGATTGCGACATTCGCGTGGCGATGCTGCATTCGGGATGTTACAACAAACAACGCCAATCATGGTACAGTGACTGAGACACCGGTTGCTTGCCATTATGATCCACCAATCGACATTTCCTTGGACGCACAAGCGTATTAGCATGGGAACAACCGATTCAGGGGTTTCTGGGCTGGGCTGGTCCAATCATGCACTGGACGCCGCTAACACAAGCGTCCAGACCTGGACATGGTTCGCAATAGCGGCCAGCTTGGACGCTGTCACTCGTAGTGTCCTTCCTATTTTTCAAAATTTCAAGTTAGCTTTATCAGATTTGGAATAATTGGTTTATCATTTATTATTAATAAAAAATCGGAAATATAGTTGCTATTAAGTTACCGTGCGTAAATTACCCCTATAAAATTGAAGAAATGATAAAAAAGGAAATCATATTTTTCGTATGGGACATCCAATTCGACTTCCCATAAGGAAACAGGCTCGACATCGAATTCGACTTCCGAATTCCGATACACAACTGTATTCCTTCCCCGGCTCTCACAAGAGACAGCAGCGGCAGGGGCCTCTGCATACATTAACATCGACATTGCCTCTCTCGATCTCTCGTCCCGGTAATCAGGGCTTGACCGTAGCCCTTTCCTTGGCTCTCGCCGCGAATCCACAGAGAACGAGCGAAACCAACGTGCGCGGCGATGGGGGCTACGGCATTTGACGAGCAGAAGGACGCGGCGACGTCGGCCGATGACGAAGCTTTTACGAGGCCCAGCGGCTTCGCCTCCTTCGCCGACAAGCTCCGAGGCGACCTGGACAAGATCGCGGCGGACGCGATCGACAAGGACGTCCTGCATGCCCTCGCGGAGCTCAGCGAGGCCGTCGGCAAGATGGCAACAACGGTGGCCGGGGCCGGCGAGCACGTCTTGTACCACTTGAACTCTGTAGCCACGGGCGACCTCACCCTCGAGATCGACGAGACCATCGAGTTGATCGGAGTGGCGGCCGCGGCAGGCGAAGCAGACTGGGTGATGGAGACCACGCGGTTGCTCATGGAGAGCATCGAGGACATCACCCGCCACCTCACGGAGGCCATCGAGGAAGAGAAAGCAGCGACGGGCGTGGCCTGCGGCGATGCTTCCTTGGATGCTCAGGTTCAGCAGAAGATGTACGAGGAGCAAGAGGAGGCCTT
>NW_021243942.1:0-999 GCF_002162155.2 Triticum dicoccoides | reverse complement strand
CGTCCACATCCTTCGCTGACGGCAGCCGTCGAGTGTCGCGGAGGTACTGGATATGGGCGTCGGTGATGATGGACCCCTCCCACGAGCCCTTTGGCGGTGCCATCTGTGGGGCTCAGCAAGATTGCGAAGTTCGGCGGCAAGAAGGAGCTAGCGCGGCCGGTGGGCGATTCGGGTGGCGCCTGGCGATCCGGTCGACGACGAGCTTGAGAGGTTGGGCAGAGAGAAGTAGGACGAGGCGAGGGGTGCATGTGTGAGTATTTCCACCGCCCCTTCCTCGATATTATAACCGCGGTCGTACGCGGGGAAGTGGGATCGGCTCCGCCCGCTTTTACACTTCCCCGCATTGTGTGGGCACATTTCCCCCACAAATTAACTACCCCGAGAAGCGCAACCGTCCGTTGTGGCCGCAATCAATCCTTGCACGAGGGCCGAGGGCACGACATGGTGGGCCCCAGCTCGCTGCTACGTCCCGTCGCGCGCGTGGCCTAGCAGGGCCTCTCCGGCCGCTGTTTACCACGTGGCACCCGCGCCGGGCCACGGGAGGGCGCGTCCCTCCCATTCAAGATTTAGCAGACTTCTCAGTTTCCCGCCCACAACAGGGTCCCGTGATCCGACTTCCAGAAGCCGGCACACAGTGGGTGTTGCCGAACCCGGCGGCCACAAACATCATCAACCCAGCTGCCTCTTGAGGGGGGTGAAACTGCGAAGGCCCCCCTGCTTGAAGCCAATGAGCCTTCACAACTTCGGGGACTACTGTCGGGGGGATGGTCCCCGGTGAGGCAACGGAACCCGGATCCCTTTCAAAAACATTGGAGCTAGCAATGCCCCTCAATCCGGCTTGCCCCTAGCCGGCTTCCTAGTGCAACCCGGCCGGGTCCCACAACCCAGCCAAGACGGCCGGCCCAAGCCAGCCGGCTCTACCAAGTCAAACCTTCATCGACAAACCAGCATGGCTACGTTGCGCCCCCCTTTACGCCGGCCCCGACGGGCGCGGTTGCC
>NW_021243941.1:208655-257892 GCF_002162155.2 Triticum dicoccoides | reverse complement strand
TATCAAGTGGTATCAGATTTCCAGGTTGCTCGGTGAGATTTTACAGTTTTTTAGTAGTTTAGATCGAGTCTGTTCTTCATACCTATAGTCCACGAAAAAGCCACAAAAAAAATTAGGGTTAGTTCATCATATCCGAACCAATCTGAGCCTTGCATAATCTTTTTAGGGTTTTGCTTTGTTGAATTTGCGGTTGCATCGTCGTGTCTAGTTGCTGGTCTTAGAGTCTAGTCTTTTAGAGTTTCGAGTTCTGGTCATAAGTTGTCACGCCGCCGCCGCACCATCATCATCGCCCCTGCCATCTACCACCACCGCACCGAATCCGTATCCATATACCACCACCAATCCGTGTCCATATACCACCACCGATCCATATCCATATACTACCACCGCTACCACCACCGCTGCCGTATACCACCACCATATATCCACCACCAATCCGAGTTCTTTGCTTATTAGGTTTGTTTTTGGGATCCATCTAGATTCCGATTCGTGTTTCCTTGCCGGAGTCGGGTAGCCACGCTCCGTTTAGGCCCAAAATTTTTCGAAAACGCATTTTTCCAAAAAATTTCTGGCTATCCTATTTTTAGGTGTTTCTGAGTGTTTCGAGACAGGTGCCATTATAGGAAGGTTTTTTTGACCCGTTTCCAGTTTTTGGGTCCGGGCAGTCGAAAAAAAAAAAATTGGTCGAAAAAATTTCGTGCCCATACTTTCAGTTTGAGCTAGGAAGAGTTTTGAGACACTCGCCATTATAGTGATTTTTCGCACAAAAAAAAAACAGCGCAAAAAAAAGAAAGAGCGCAAAAAAAAAAGAGCGAAAAAAAATCAGAGTGTGCTTTCCCCTTGTTTACGTGCCGCGCCGTGATTTTGTTAGTGTTCTAGGCTCGCGTCTCTAGCACAGTCTAGCCTAGGACCAGCACAGTACCGTCGTTGAGCGTTTATTCAACTTTGCATCTCTGAATTGATTATTGCTGACCCTTTTTGCTACCATATTATAAGCCTTCCCAGCTCCACATACATCTACGTCGTGCGTTTGACTCTCCCTGGTAATCGCTCTATCCAAGCTTTGAGAGTTTTTGACTACAACGGTTGCCGATCACCGCCTGCTGCTGGGTAAGAACTGGTAAGAATTTGAGATTTGCTTGACGGATTTGTGACACCCACCACCACCACTTGTTCGTAGTCTGTAGGATCATATTCTTGTGTGTTTCTATTGCTGCTAACCATGCCAGGATCACAAGCCGACGAGATTGACTGGGAGAATTTATCGAACAAGGAGCTTCATGATAAGTTTCAGCAAATGATGACTGAACAGGTGCAAGATGTGCTGAACAATTTTGAAGAGGCCACCTCGCGCGTCTTCCACCACCACCACCCGCTGCAGCTAACGCACCTCTCCAACAACAACAACAACAACGACTACCTCCACGTCGCGAAGCAGACCTCCGCCAAGCAAGCCGTGTTCCTCTTGCGTTTGGCCAAACTGTTGGTGCTGCTGTTGATACTTCTGTGGCTCCTGCTGCTGATGCGGAGGAGGATGATTATGTGGGAGACTATGAGGATGAGGTTGATCAAAATCAACACTACGTGCAGCCACCTGTACCACCACCAGCAGGTCGACCTCAGGTATATATTCGTAATGGTAGGCCTGCACCACCACCTCAGGTACGAGATGATGTCCATATTCCTAAACTGAAATTGAATATTCCACCATTTGAGGGTAGATATGTTCCTGATATATATCTTACTTGGGAGTTAGAAACTGAACAACGATTTACATGTTTACAATATCCTGAGGAGAGACGAGTTGCTGCCGCCGTTTGTGCTTTCACTAGTTTTGCATGTGTATGGTGGTCTGAACATTGTAGATTATATCCTATTCCAACTACTTGGGCTGCTTTGAAAACTGCTATGCGTACGCGTTGGGTTCCACCATATTATCAACGTGAATTGCTTCAAAAATTGCAGCGTTTAAGACAAGGGAAAAATTCTGTAGAAGAATATTATCAGGAATTACAAACTGGCATGATTAGATGTGGTATTGTTGAGGAGAATGAAGCTATGCTTGCACGTTTTCTGGGTGGATTAAATAGAGAGATTCAGTCCATTCTAGACTATAAGGAGTATACTAATATCACTCGTTTATTCCATCTTGCTTGTAAAGCTGAACGTGAAGTGCAGGATCGACAAGCATTGGGGCGAACTAACTTTTCTGCAGGCCGACCTTCATCATGGACACCACGTGCATCTTCTACTTCAACTGCACCAGCACCTCCATCCGGTGCCACCTCCAGCCGTGATACAAGAAAACAGGCACAACCACCATTATCTGCCAAGAGCGCACCTGCGGGGCCTGCACAGCGTTCTTCTTCTTCCATGGCATCAACAGGGCACACAAGTGATATTATTTGTCGTCGTTGTAAGGGAGGAGGTCATTATGCGAGAGAATGCAAATCTCCGCGTGTGATGATTGCTACCGCGGATGGTGGATATGAGTCCGCTAGTGACTATGATGAGGAGACTTTGGCTCTTATTACACATGAGGAACATGGTGGAGATGATTCTGATCATGAGACGCAATACATGGCTCCTGAAGACGCTGACAGGTATGAATGTTTAGTTGCTCAACGTGTTTTGAGTGTGCAGGTCACACAAGCTGAGCAAAATCAGAGGCACAATTTGTTCCATACCAAGGGAGTTGTGAAGGAACGTTCTGTGCGCGTCATCATAGACGGAGGGAGCTGCAACAACTTGGCTAGCATGGAGATGGTGGAGAAGCTTTCTCTCACCACAAGACCACATCCACATCCTTACTACATCCAATGGTTCAACAACAGCGGCAAGGTTAAGGTAACACGTACTGTTCGTGTGCATTTTAGTATCTCTACATATGCTGATTATGTTGATTGTGATGTGGTACCTATGCAAGCATGTTCCTTATTAGTTGGTAGACCATGGCAATTTGATAAAAATTCTGTACACCATGGTAGAAACAATCACTATACTCTTGTTCATAAGGATAAAAATATTACTTTGCTTCCTATGACTCCTGATTCCATTTTGAAAGATGATATTAATAGAGCTAATAAAGCAAAACAGGAGACGAATAAGAGTGAAAATCAGATTGTGGCAAAAGAATTTGAGCAACAAATGAAGCCTAATAATAAACCATCTAGTGTTGCTTCTGAAATTAAATTGAAAAGTGCATGTTTATTTGCCACCAAATCTGATATTGATGAGCTAGATTTCAGCAAATCTATTTGCTATGCTTTTGTGTGCAAAGAGGCATTATTTTCATTCGAGGACGTGCCTTCCTCTTTGCCTCCTGCTGTCACTAACATTTTGCAGGAATTCGCTGACGTCTTTCCACAAGACGTGCCACCGGGATTACCGCCTATTCGAGGGATTGAGCATCAAATTGACTTAATTCCCGGTGCTTCACTGCCAAACCGTGCACCATACCGTACCAATCCAGAGGAGACGAAGGAGATTATGCGTCAAGTACAAGAGCTTCTCGACAAAGATTATATACGCGAATCCCTTAGTCCTTGTGCTGTTCCTATTATTCTAGTGCCGAAAAAGGATGGTACATCACGTATGTGTGTTGATTGTAGAGGCATTAATAATATTACTATTCGTTATCGTCATCCTATTCCTAGGCTAGATGATATGCTTGATGAATTGAGTGGCTCTACAATATTCTCCAAAGTTGATTTGCGTAGTGGATACCATCAAATTCGTATGAAATTGGGAGATGAATGGAAAACAGCATTTAAAACTTAGTTTGGATTATATGAGTGGTTAGTCATGCCTTTTGGGTTAACTAATGCGCCTAGTACTTTCATGAGACTAATGAACGAAGTTTTACGTGCTTTCATTGGACGATTTGTGGTAGTCTATTTTGATGATATACTGATTTATAGCAGATCTTTGGAAGAACATTTGGAACATTTACGTGCTGTTTTTATTGCTCTACGTGATGCACATTTGTTTGGTAACCTTGGGAAGTGCACCTTTTGCACCGACCGAGTATCTTTTCTTGGCTATGTTGTTACTCCACAGGGAATTGAAGTTGACAAAGCCAAGATTGAAGCTATTGAGAGTTGGCTGCAGCCCAAAACGGTCACACAAGTGAGGAGTTTTCTTGGCCTCGCTGGATTCTATAGGCGTTTTGTGAGAGATTTCAGCACCATTGCTGCACCTCTCAACGAGCTTACAAAGAAGGATGTGCCTTTTGTTTGGGGTACCGCACAGGAAGAAGCCTTCACGGTATTGAAAGATAAGTTGACACATGCTCCTTTACTCCAACTTCCTGATTTTAATAAGACTTTTGAGCTTGAATGTGATGCTAGTGGAATTGGATTAGGAGGTGTGTTATTACAAGATGGCAAACCTGTTGCATACTTTTCTGAAAAATTGAGTGGGCCTAGTCTGAATTATTCTACTTATGATAAAGAATTATATGCTCTTGTTCGGACTTTAGAAACATGGCAACATTATTTATGGCCCAAAGAATTTGTTATACATTCTGATGAGGACATCAATACAATTGTTACACCCACAGCCCCTGCTGCTATACATACTGGACCAATTACTAGAGCTCGTGCACGCCAACTAAATTACCAGGTACTTTCGTTTCTTGGTAATGATTCTAATGTTCATGAGAATATGATGCTGCCTAAATTGGATACATTTGTTTTGCTTACAAATGAAGGGCCTAGCTTGGAGAAGGATGAACATTGGAGCAAGAACAAGCATGGAGATGATGGCATGCGCAAGGGGAACAAGAACGGAGTTACAAGTGATGATTTCAGGACTTTGAAGCCACCATAATGGGTGCATGAAGCCTTGGACGAAATATACAAGATGTCACTTCATAAATTTCGTCCCGAGGCTATTTTAGGTGCTGCGTCACCTTATTATTGGGCCAGGCCCATGTAATTTCGAAATACATAAGTATAGGCTATTTTTAGAGTCCGTATGTGTGGGGAAACAAGAGATAGGGTTGATTTCGGACTCCTCCACCAAGGGCCACGAAAATCCCCCCTCTTCCTCCATATATACAGCCCTTAGGGCATCGTTTAGACTTGGGGTTTTGTTTAGATTAAAAGTTCGCCATAGCTGCAACTTCGCGTACTTCGTTTGTGTTCAACGACCAGACAAAGGCGTCACAGAACCCCACCTTGATCAATAAAGCTTTCATCTTATATTCGCAATATCCAGATTGCAATCTTAGTTTCTTGCTTGTTCTTCGTTTGCTCGCAGGAAACAGACCCTCGTGGTCAGGTTGATCGTGCTCCGGCGTGGTCAATAACCTCTCGGAGTTGGTTTAGCGATTGCTAAGGCGCGACGTCCTCGCACGTTCGTAGTCGGATCGTCAAAGTCGACTTCCACCAAAGCGAAATCCACCATCTCATCGAAAGACGGGACACCTTTGCCTCTATCACTATTTTGATGATATACTGATTTATAGCAGATCTTTGGAAGAACACTTGGAACATTTACGTGCTGTTTTTATTGCTCTACGTGATGCACGTTTGTTTGGTAACCTTGGGAAGTGCACCTTTTGCACCGACCGAGTATCTTTTCTTGGCTATGTTGTTACTCCACAGGGAATTGAAGTTGACAAAGCCAAGATTGAAGCTATTGAGAGTTGGCCGCAGCCCAAAACGGTCACACAAGTGAGGAGTTTTCTTGGCCTCGCTGGATTCTATAGGCGTTTTGTGAGAGATTTCAGCACCATTGCTGCACCTCTCAACGAGCTTACAAAGAAGGATGTGCCTTTTGTTTGGGGTACCGCACAGGAAGAAGCCTTCACGGTATTGAAAGATAAGTTGACACATGCTCCTTTACTCCAACTTCCTGATTTTAATAAGACTTTTGAGCTTGAATGTGATGCTAGTGGAATTGGATTAGGAGGTGTGTTATTACAAGATGGTAAACCTGTTGCATACTTTTCTAAAAAATTGAGTGGGCCTAGTCTGAATTATTCTACTTATGATAAAGAATTATATGCTCTTGTTCGGACTTTAGAAACATGGCAACATTATTTATGGCCCAAAGAATTTGTTATACATTCTGATCATGAATCTTTGAAACATATTAGAAGTCAAGCTAAACTGAATCGTAGACATGCTAAATGGGTTGAATTCATTGAGACTTTCCCTTATGTCATTAAACACAAGAAGGGAAAAGAAAATGTTATTGCTGATGCATTGTCTCGTCGCTATACTATGCTTTCACAACTTGACTTCAAAATATTTGGTTTGGAGACCATCAAAGATCAATATGTGCATGATGCTGATTTTAAAGATGTAATGCAGAATTGTAAAGAAGGAAGAATGTGGAACAAGTTTGTCGTTAACGATGAATTTGTGTTTCGTGCTAACAAGCTATGCATTCCAGCTAGCTCCGTTCGTCTTTTGTTGTTGCAGGAAGCACATGGAGGAGGATTAATGGGACATTTTGGCGTGAAGAAGACGGAGGACGTACTTGCTACACATTTCTTTTGGCCAAAGATGAGACGGGATGTTGAGCGTTTTATTGCTCGATGCACTACATGTCAAAAAGCTAAGTCACGACTCAATCCTCATGGTTTATATATGCCTTTGCCTGTACCTAGTGTTCCTTGGGAGGATATATCTATGGACTTTGTTTTAGGTTTACCTCGAACAAAGAAGGGGAGGGATAGCATATTTGTTGTCGTGGATAGATTCTCGAAAATGGCACACTTTATACCATGTCATAAAAGCGATGATGTTGTTAATGTTGCTGATTTGTTCTTTCGTGAAATTATTCGCTTGCATGGTGTGCCAAATACTATTGTTTCAGATCGTGATACTAAATTTCTTAGCCACTTTTGGAGATGTTTATGGGCAAAGTTGGGGACTAAACTGCTTTTTAGTACTACTTGTCACCCCCAAACTGATGGACAAACTGAAGTAGTCAATAGAACGTTGTCTACTATGCTTAGGGCTGTTTTGAAGAATAATAAGAAAATGTGGGAGGAATGCTTGCCTCATATTGAATTTGCTTATAATCGTTCATTGCATTCTACTACTAAGATGTGCCCTTTTGAAGTTGTGTATGGTTTCCTACCTCGTGCACCTATTGATTTGTTGCCTCTTCCATCTTCGGAGAAGGTTAATTTTGATGCTAAACAACGTGCTGAATTGATTTTAAAAATGCATGAGTTAACTAAGGAAAACATTGAGCGTATGAATGCTAAATATAAACTTGCTGGAGATAAGGGTAGAAAACATGTTGTGTTTGCACCTGGAGATCTTGTTTGGTTACATTTGCGTAAGGATAGATTTCCTGATTTGCGCAAATCAAAGCTCCGTTTAGGCCCAAAATGGGTGCATGAAGCCTTGGACGAAATATACAAGATGCCACTTCATAAATTTCGTCCCGAGGCTATTTTAGGTGCTGCGTCACCTTATTATTGGGCCAGGCCCATGTAATTTCGAAATACATAAGTATAGGCTATTTTTAGAGTCCGTATGTGTGGGGAAACAAGAGATAGGGTTGATTTCGGACTCCTCCACCAAGGGCCACGAAATTCCCCCCTCTTCCTCCATATATACAGCCCTTAGGGCATCGTTTAGACTTTGGGTTTTGTTTAGATTAAAAGTTCGCCATAGCTGCAACTTCGCGTACTTCGTTTGTGTTCAACGACCAGACAAAGGCGTCACAGAACCCCACCTTGATCAATAAAGCTTTCATCTTATATTCGCAATATCCAGATTGCAATCTTAGTTTCTTACTTGTTCTTCGTTTGCTCGCAGGAAACAGACCCTCGTGGTCAGGTTGATCGTGCTCCGGCGTGGTCAATAACCTCTCGGAGTTGGTTTAGCGATTGCTAAGGCGCGACGTCCTCACACGTTCGTAGTCGGATCGTCAAAGTCGACTTCCACCAGAGCGAAATCCACCATCTCATCGAAAGACGGGACACCTTTGCCTCTATCACACAGTCCAATACGTACTTCAGATAATGTACACGGACTCCAACAATGCAGCCGAATATGAGGCCCTCCTACATGGTCTCCGGATGGCAATCTCCATGGGTATTCAACGCCTAGAGGTGCGCGGGGATTCAAACCTTGCAATATCCCAAGTAAATGGAGACTTCGACGCCAAGGATCCGAAAATGGCAGCCTATCGTAACGCTGTCTTAAAAATGTCAGCTCGGTTCGAAGGACTCGAATTCCACCACGTAGCTCGGGATAATAACCACGCAGCCGACGTGTTGGCACGCATCGGCGCAAAACGCGACGCCGTCCCTCCAAACATCTTCCTGGAGCGGCTCTTTAAGCCATCCGTATTATGGGAAGAGGAGTCCAGAAATAACAACCCGTAAGCAACCGCACCACCCAACACAGAACAATCTGACACAATCGACGGCTCGGTCAATGAAATAACATCGTTGGCCCACGAAATAATGGCAGTAATTGCCCCGTGGACAGAACCATTCCTAGCCTACTTAATTAGGCAGGAACTTGCCGAAGACCAAAATGAGGCCCGCTGCATAGTTCAGCGATCTAAAGCCTACAAGGTCCATGAGGGAGAATTTTATAAGAAAAGCACAACCGGAGTCCTTCAAAGGTGCATCTCCGAAGAGGAAGGGCGGAATCTGCTGGCTGAAATTCACGCCGGACTCGGCGGGCACCACGCCGCAGCCCGGGCCCTTGTAGGCAAGGCCTTCCGTACAGGATTTTATTGGCCGACGGCCCGGGCAGATGCTCAGGACTTAGTCCAGCGATGCGTCGAGTGCCAGCTTTTTGCTAATCAAAGCCACATGCCGCCCACCGCCCTCAAAACTATACCCATCACCTGGCCGTTCACGGTCTGGGGGCTTGACATGGTTGGACCCCTTAAAGGGGGAACCCACAAGCAAAAGTACCTATTGGTCACGGTGGACAAATTCACCAAATGGATAGAGGCCAAGCCAGTTAAAACGGCTGAATCCGGACCAGTGATAGACTTCATATCCGGGGTAGTACACCGTTATGGAATCCCCCACAGCATCATCACCGATAACGGCACGAACTTCACGGCCGACGAGGTTAAACTCTGGTGCAAAAATATGGGCATTAAGCTCGACTACGCTTCAGTCTATCACCCTCAAACCAATGGTCAAGTTGAACGAGCAAATGATCTAATCATGAGCGGCATCAAACCCAGATTAGTGCGGTCCCTTGCGGAATCTAACATGCACTGGGTAGAGGAGCTCGACTCCGTACTCTGGGGGCTACGGACCACGCCAAACCGTACTACTGGATTCACACCATTATTTATGGTATACGGCGCAGAGGCAGTTTTGCCTTGCGATATAATTCATGACTCACCTCGAATGCGCATGTACGAAGAAAGAGAAGCCGCGTTGGATCGGCAGGACAGCTTGGACGCATTGGAGGAGGAGCACGATGTGGCAAAGGCTCGTTTCGCATTCTATCAGCAACAGGCCCGAAGATATCAAAGCAGAGAAGTACGGGCTAAAACTTACAATGTTGGCGAACTAGTTCTACGCCTGCCGGACAAGAAAAAGGAAAAACTCAAGCCCAAATGGGAAGGTCCCTTCATCATCGACCAAGTCCTGACCGGCGGAGCATACCGTCTGCGAAACGCATCGGACAACCGACTCGAGCCAAACCCATGGAACGCAGCCCGCCTCCGAAGATTCTACGCCTAGCGCCGGACTCAGAGTTCGTCTCCTTCCTCCGTCCACATTTTATACTTCAGTTGTCTTTGGTTTCTCTCTTTTCTCCCACCTTTTTCATAAAGCCCTTGAGGGCTGATTTGCGCATTGTTCGCACACACTTGACGTGCTACTCGCACTCATTATACCTGGGGGCTTCTTTAACAGAAGCTTATTTATACGGGCTTTATGCCCAACACATGCGTCAAACTTCCGCATGTACCTTTTATTCACCATTATATGCATCGATATGACTAAAGTTTTGGCCAAGCTGGGTTGCCTGGCTCCTGTGCTTACCCCTACGTTCCCAATTGTTCGGCTAGGAGGTAAAGGGAGCACCTCTGCGATTGTTACTGCCGGGTCACCCGGATGTGTACCTCAAACTAGGTGAAGCCGAAAGCTAGCGTTCTTAAGGGAATATTCGGTCGGTGACTTGAAAGATGATTTCTCATTTATTTATTTACCTGTCCCCAGATGTTTTCCTGCTCTTTTCGCAGTCCGAACATGCACTTTAGGGCATGCCTCCCAGGGAAAGGAACCCTTAACGGAACTATTCTCCCTGGAAGATGTTTCTTACTAACCATGTAATATAACATAACTAGTTGTGCACTTGTCTGATAAAGCACTAATGACCCCTACACCTGGTCTCCATGCATGCCCCGGTTTTGGCATAACCACGAGGGTATTCGGACACACTCCGGACTGTTGGGTCCCAAGGTTGAAGTGAAAAGGTCCGCAAAGACAAACGATCTACAATCCGGCTAGAAGGCATTATACATATCATTTTTAAAATACATCGTCACATTGACTGATTGTACTCCTCTTCAATCCCATCTAACAGGCTGTCTAATTTACAGTCCCGTTGGGAATACTTAGAGGCCAACTCTACTTGGCCGTACACTAAGCTCACAGGGATCTCCTTCCCATCGGGCCCCACAGGTCCGACCTCGGCCATGTGGTTCGGATCTGCCTTCTTGTACCGCGTCTTCACCATGGCCCAGGCCTCCCTGGCGCCTTGAAGACAGGCCGATATCTTCCATAGACGGAAGTGCTGCTGTGCTCCCTGAAGCTTCTCCGCAAGCCCTCCAAGACCCTTGGGTAGGGAGATGGACGGCCATAAGGCCTGGGCGATGCCACTCATCGCCTGCCGAACACGTTCGTGCAGTTGTAGCAGCTCGGGAAGTTGGTCACCCGTTGAACCGGGCATTTCTTCCGCAGGGCGACCTGTGAGCACACCTACAGACACATTTCTGTCAATCGACTTCCTCGCCGAACTCTTCTTTTCAAAAGAGTTTGCTAAAGCACTTACTATAAATGCCGCGATGAAGCCGCTGATTCTCCTTCACGGAGCCAGACAGCTGGGCCCGAACACCCTTCAGCTCTTCTCCCAGCTGGGTGTGGGCATCTTGGAGTTTATTCCTCTCCTGCTGCACCTTCATAAGCACCCTCTCGCCGGCCTTCAGCTAGCGCAGTAGTTGTTGCTTGTCCGGATCAAGTCCGGCAACATCTGCAATATTATCGTCAGATTTATACGCACGCTGCACACTGTTTATCTTTTTGAAATATGTGTTACCGGAGGGGGTCTCTGTGTCTCCTCCTGCGGCGGCTAGTGCAGCCTCAAGTTGGGCCTTGCACTCTTGAAGCTCCTGAGACAATTGGGTATTCTTCTCCGTAAGATCCTGCATATAAAATGATCCTTAAATGAGTTATTTTAACTACTTTAAGTCTCGGGGGCTACTGGCATATACAACTATTAAAATCACTTACCCGTATGTCTTTCACATACTGCTTCGTGGCTCTGGTTAAACCATCTTGAGCGGCACGGAGGTGCGCGTCTCCCGCGTTAAAGGCATTCAATGCCTCCGGGGAGAAACACGCGTCACGAAGAACTGTCCGGTGGCGCCTGTGATTCATGGCGCTCTCCACCTCAGACCTGGTGGCGGACAGCCTGTCGGCATCCTCCGTTGGAGGAGCATCCGGCTCGCGCCTTGCGCTCGCCTCCCCCTCTGGACCAGGTTGATAGAGGCGAGGGTCCCGATCTTTCGATGAGATGATAACTATCGATTTGGTGGAGACGACTTTGACGATCCGACTACAAACGTGCACGACGTTGCGCCTTAGCAATCGCTAAACCAACTCCGAGAGGTTATTGACCACGCCGGAGCACAATCAACCTGACCACGAAGGTCTATTCCTGCAAGCAATCGAAGAACAAGCAAGAATATGATAAAAGCAATCTGAATATTGCGAGTATATATGAAGTATTGATAAAGGTGGGGATCCGAAGCGGTCTTGGTCTGGCCGTTGGACACAAACGAAGTACACAAAGTTGCAATGGCTAACTTTTAACTAAACAAATCCCCAGGAAAAGCTACTAGATGGATCTACTTATATAGGAGCAAGGGGTGGCGGCCAAGGAGGTGGGAGGACGTCCCAAGGCTGCCTAAAACTAAATCTAGGTCGTACAAGGCCAATGGGCCCAAGTGGAGGTGATGTAACACCTTTGGACTTGTAGTTTGACTCGGATTCTGCTGCAACATCAGATTGTTTCGTCCACAACTCAACGCTCCGGACGAATTTGAAGGTGATTCCAATTGGGTTGGAAAGTGCACGAAATCTAGTTTCCAACAAAGAAAGAATCACCCAATTCGGAGTCCGTATGAAAAACTTGTATGCGTTTTGAGTCAGGTATGTCTGTGCAGTCCGAATCTGAATCCAGAACGTGAGAGACTTGGACTCTATCTTCTCTTGGGCCAAAAGTGACGTGAGAGAACTTTTTGGACAGCAAATAAACATCTCTTTCTTCCTTATCTTCATATGTATGTGAAGTATTTTTGCTCTGGATAACATAAATAGATTATTGAATAGTTTGCACTAGAAATCAGCTGACAAATATGCATATATGCAATATTTTTGGTCATATCCAAGGTAGTCATGTCCTCATCATCCTCCCCTTCTTGAAAATAAAGCCGTCCTCGGCGTTGCTTAATCTGAAATGTGGCTAACAAAAGAGACAAGGTGTACATGTTGTATATGTATATGTCATCCATTTTTACTTCCCTTGTTTTTTGCATATATGACACATGAATAGATGAGTAACTTGCATAGTTCATGAAATCTAAAGCCAAAAAATTAGCACAAGAAGTAGAAGGCATGAAAATATTGCAACTTAGTTTGCACATATAAGTGAAGCTCTTATTCATTTCAAAAGATTGACAATGTTCATCATTAAACCATCCCAACATTGGTGAATAAACCTTACTTGCATCAAATTTACATGCTACAACATGCTTAAATAAGCAAACATGCAATAAGTCATTCAACACAGAATCATCACCAAGATTAGAGGTCATATCAAAATGATTAAACATTGGTTCTTTTGCATCAATAGTTAATTCAATGGGTGCACTCAAAATTGTTGGTATTTCAGTTGTTTGATCACATGGCAAAGTCAAATTATCAACGTAGTCCTCTAAAATAGGTGGTGTGATCAAAGTAGTGGGTAGCTCATCAGATGGTGCATTCAAATTGACAAGGCATTCATCATTCTCATGTAGAGATGGAAGATCAGTACCTTTGTTATTACCTCTTATGATCAACTCAGATGATGTAGCCACTCTCGGGGGCGATGTGTCACATGGTGGAGGTGATGTAGTCCTGACAACAACGGATGTGGTTGTCATAGTATGCCTAGTAGTTGAAGGAACAATCATATCAACTCTTGGAATGTGCACCGTGCGCTTGTTCTCCTCGTGGCCAACACGTCGTTTTATTTCCTGTTCAACTCTGCAAGCAAGATGAAACAAATGGTCCATAGGATAACACTCTTCATGAATTAGTATCTCTTGAATATCACGGTTTAATCCTCCCCAAAATCTATCCATGAAATCATCTTCACTTTCTTCTAAAGAGGAATGCAACAAGGTAGTTTGTAAATGATGAGAACATGACTACCTTGGATATGACCAAAAATATTGCATATATGCATATTTGTCAGGTGATTTCTAGTGCAAACTATTCAATAATCTATTTATGTTATCCAGAACAAAAATACTTCACACACTTTTGTGTTTTGTCTAATTGCTGGTGTATGGGACATTTGTACAATCAACATATGAAGATAAGGAAGAAAGAGATGTTTATCTGCTGTCCAAAAAGTTCTCTCACGTCACTTTTGGCCCAAGAGAAGATAGAGTCCAAGTCTCTCACGTTCTGGATTCAGATTCGGACTGCACAGACATACCTGACTCAAAATGCACACAAGTTTTTCATACGGACTCCGAATTGGGTGATTCTTTTTTTGTTGGAAACTAGATTTCGTGCACTTTCCAACCCAATTGGAATCACCTTCAAATTCGTCCGGAGCGTTGAGTTGTGGACGAAACAATCTGATGCTGCAGCAGAATCCGAGTCAAACTACAAGTCCAAAGGTGTTACATCACCTCCACTTGGGCTCATTGGCTTTGTACGACCTAGATTTAGTTTTAGGCTGCCTTGGGACGTCCTCCCACCTCCTTGGCCGCCACCCCTTGCTCCTATATAAGTAGATCCATCTAGTAGCTTTTTCCTTGGGATTTATTTAGTTAAAAGTTAGCCATTGCAACTTCGTGTACTTCGTTTGTGTCCAACGACCAGACCAAGACCGCTTACGGATCCCCACCTTTATCAATACTTCATATATACTCGCAATATTCAGATTGCTTTTATCATATTCTTGCTTGTTCTTCGATTGCTTGCAGGAATAGACCTTCGTGGTCAGGTTGATTGTGCTCCGGCGTGGTGAATAACCTCTCGGAGTTGGTTTAGCGATTGCTAAGGCGCAACGTCGTGCACGTTTGTAGTCGGATCGTCAAAGTCGTCTCCACCAAATCGATAGTTATCATCTCATCGAAAGATCGGGACACCTCGCCTCTATCAAGTGGTATCAGTTTTCAGGTTGCTCGGTGAGAATTTCCAGTTTTCCTAGATTAGATTTATTTTCTTACCTATTGTCCAAGAAAAAGCCACAAAAAAGAGTTAGATCTATTCATCCTTGGTCCAAGCCAGTCTGAGCCTTTGCAATATTCTTTTCATTGCTTGCATAGTTGAATCATCGGTTGCATCGTCGTGTCGAGTTGCTGGTCTTAGTGTCTAGTTCCTTTAGAGTTTCGAGTTCTGTTCACATTAGTCACGCAGCCGCTGCATCATTATCCCATCCGCTGTCCACCATCCAATCCACCAATTTCCACCACGTGCTACGCACTGTTTATTGTCATAATCATAGTTGAGGTCACTCACATCTTCGCTTGATCGAATCTGCATCTTATCTAGTTTGTCTTGGAAAGAGGGAGAAAAAGAAGATAAAGAAAAAAAAAGAGAGAAAAAGGAAAGAAAAAAAAAGAAAAAGAGGGAGAAGAAAAAGAAAAAAAAAGCGTGAGAAAAAAAAGAGAGAAGAAAAAAATTGGATCTATCTAGAATCAATCTCGTACCTGAATTCGGATTGGAATCTGTTTTGTGCACTGTTCAGTAAAACAGCTTGGCTATTGTTTCACATCATTATCTTTACTGCCATTGTGATCTTCACTTATATCTTGCTGTCCAGAGCTACTTTGTATCCTTCATTGATGCTGGTTGTGCTACGACGTGACCTCATTAGTGTTCTAGGCTCGCGTGTCTAGTTCGGTCTAGCCTAGGACCAGCACAGTACCGTCGTTGAGCGTTTATTCAACATTGCATCTTTGAATTGATTATTTCTAATCTTTTGCTACCATATATAGCCAACCCAGCTCCACATATTTCTACACCGTGTATACGTACGCTCCCCTGGCAATCGCTTTACTCAATATTCAGAGTTACTTGACACCGCTGGTTGCCGATCACCGCCTGCTGCATGGTAAGAACTTGTAAGACATTGATATTTGCTTTACTGTGAGCGTTTTACCACCACATCCTAGTAGTTATAGGAACATTATTTTTGGGTTTTGTTTCTTGTTCTACTAATCATGACAGGATCCAGAGTCAATTCATGGGCTTTGTCGATCGCGGGAGACGTGCCACCACCTTTGCAAATACCACAACCGTCACGAGAGGTGCACAAACATCCAAATGCACATGATCAGGTTAATGTATCTATACCACCATTTAATGGCCGTTTTAAAGCTGCTTTATATATTGAATGGGAGTTCGACATAAAAAATATATTTGCTTCCCATAATTTCAATGAACATAAAAAGGTTAAGGTTGCGGTTGGTTCTTTCACTGGTTATGCTTTGGTTTGGTGGAGTGAATATTGTCGGTTACACCCTGATTATATACCTACTACTTGGGATGATTTGAAACTTGCCATGCGACATACTTTCGTCCCTGCTTATTATACTCGTGACATGATTAAGAAGTTGCAACACTTAAAACAAGGTAGTGAAACTGTAACAAAATATTATGATGATTTACAAACTACCTTGATGCATTCCTCTTTAGAAGAAAGTGAAGATGATTTTATGGATAGATTTTGGGGAGGATTAAACCGTGATATTCAAGAGATACTAATTCATGAAGAGTGTTATTCTATGGACCATTTGTTTCATCTTGCTTGCAAAGCTGAACAGGAAATAAAACGACGTGTTGGCCACGAGGAGAACAAGCGCACGGTGCACATTCCAAGAGTTGATATGATTGTTCCTTCAACTACTAGGCATACTATGACAACCACATCCGTTGTTGTCAGGACTACATCACCTCCACCATGTGACACATCGCCCCCGAGAGTGGCTACATCATCTGAGTTGATCATAAGAGGTAATGACAAAGGTACTGATCTTCCATCTCTACATGAGAATGATGAATGCCTTGTCAATTTGAATGCACCATCTGATGAGCTACCCACTACTTTGATCACACCACCTATTTTAGAGGACTACATTGATAATTTGACTTTGCCATGTGATCAAACAACTGAAATACCAACAATTTTGAGTGCACCCATTGAATTAACTATTGATGCAAAAGAACCAATGTTTAATCATTTTGATATGACCTCTAATCTTGGTGATGATTCTGTGTTGAATGACTTATTGCATGTTTGCTTATTTAAGCATGTTGTAGCATGTAAATTTGATGCAAGTAAGGTTTATTCACCAATATTGGGATGGTTTAATGATGAACATTGTCAATCTTTTGAAATGAATAAGGGCTTCACTTATATGTGCAAACTGAGTTGCAATATTTTCATGCCTTCTACTTCTTGTGCTAATTTTTTGGCTTTAGATTTTATGAACTATGCAAGTTACTCATCTATTCATGTGTCATATATGCAAAAATCAAGGAAAGTAAAAATGGATGACATATACATATACAACATGTACACCTTGTCTCTTTTGTTAGCCACATTTCAGATTAAGCAACACCGAGGACGGCTTTATTTTCAAGAAGGGGAGGATGATGAGAACATGACTACCTTGGATATGACCAAAAATATTGCATATATGCATATTTGTCAGGTGATTTCTAGTGCAAACTATTCAATAATCTATTTATGTTATCCAGAACAAAAATACTTCACACACTTTTGTGTTTTGTCTAATTGCAGGTGTATGGGACATTTGTACAATCCACATATGAAGATAAGGAAGAAAGAGATGTTTATTTGCTGTCCAAAAAGTTCTCTCACGTCACTTTTGGCCCAAGAGAAGATAGAGTCCAAGTCTCTCACGTTCTGGATTCAGAGTCGGACTGCACAGACATACCTGACTCAAAATGCACACAAGTTTTTCATACGGACTCCGAATTGGGTGATTCTTTTTTTGTTGGAAACTAGATTTCGTGCACTTTCCAACCCAATTGGAATCACCTTCAAATTCGTCCGGAGCGTTGAGTTGTGGACGAAACAATCTGATGCTGCAGCAGAATCCGAGTCAAACTACAAGTACAAAGGTGTTACATCACCTCCACTTGGGCTCATTGGCCTTGTACGACCTAGATTTAGTTTTAGGCTGCCTTAGGACGTCCTCCCACCTCCTTGGCCGCCACCCCTTGCTCCTATATAAGTAGATCCATCTAGTAGCTTTTTCCTTGGGATTTGTTTAGTTAAAAGTTAGCCATTGCAACTTCGTGTACTTCGTTTGTGTCCAACGACCAGACCAAGACCGCTTACGGATCCCCACCTTTATCAATACTTCATATATACTCGCAATATTCAGATTGCTTTTATCATATTCTTGCTTGTTCTTCGATTGCTTGCAGGAATAGACCTTCGTGGTCAGGTTGATTGTGCTCCGGCGTGGTCAATAACCTCTCGGAGTTGGTTTAGCGATTGCTAAGGCGCAACGTCGTGCACGTTTGTAGTCGGATCGTCAAAGTCGTCTCCACCAAATCGATAGTTATCATCTCATCGAAAGATCGGGACACCTCGCCTCTATCAGTAAATCATCATAATATTTTGTTACAGTTTCACTACCTTGTTTTAAGTGTTGTAACTTCTTAATCATGTCACGAGTATAATAAGCAGGGACGAAAGTATGTCGCATGGCAAGTTTCAAATCATCCCAAGTAGTAGGTATATAATCAGGGTGTAACCGACAATATTCACTCCACCAAACCAAAGCATAACCAGTGAAAGAACCAACCGCAACCTTAACCTTTTTATGTTCATTGAAATTATGGGAAGCAAATATATTTTTTATGTCGAACTCCCATTCAATATATAAAGCAGGTTTAAAACGGTCATTAAATGGTGGTATAGATACATTAACCTGATCATGTGCATTTGGATGTTTGTGCACCTCTCGTGACGGTTGTGGTATTTGCAAAGGTGGTGGCACGTCTCCCGCGATCGACAAAGCCCATGAATTGACTCTGGATCCTGTCATGATTAGTAGAACAAGAAACAAAACCCAAAAATAATGTTCCTATAACTACTAGGATGTGGTGGTAAAACGCTCACAGTAAAGCAAATATCAATGTCTTACAAGTTTTTACCATGCAGCAGGCGGTGATCGGCAACCAACGGTGTCAAGTAACTCCGAATATTGAGTAAAGCGATTCCCAGGGGAGCGTACATATACACGGTGTAGAAATATGTGGAGCTGGGTTGGCTATATATGGTAGCAAAAGATTAGCAATAATCAATTCAAATATGCAATGTTGAATAAACGCTCAACGACGGTACTGTGCTGGTCC
This sequence comes from Triticum dicoccoides, assembly GCF_002162155.2. Classification (NCBI taxonomy): domain Eukaryota; kingdom Viridiplantae; phylum Streptophyta; class Magnoliopsida; order Poales; family Poaceae; genus Triticum; species Triticum dicoccoides. Next base: position 239,045 of record NW_021243941.1, on the reverse strand, counting down.
TAGGCTAGACCGGACTAGAGACGCGAGCCTAGAACACTAATGAAGTCACGGCGTAGCACAACTAGCATCAATGAAGGATACTAAGTAGCTCTTGACAGCAAGATATAAGTGAAGATCACAACGGCAGTGAAGATAATGATGAAAAACAACTGCCAAGCAGGATATACAACAACTCTCTCCAACTTTCCTCTTGAAAAGTTTGAGACAATTTTCTGATAAATTCTTTCAAAGAATGCTACTAACTCAAGCTTTCCAATGCAAAAAGAATCACTCAATTCTGAGTTGATATGAGGAGTCAAAGAATTCTAAAACTGGCCTGAAAAATTGGAACAAGTTGTGTTCACGAACTTCGGAGGGCAAAAAGACCTATTTAGAAGCCGATTTTGAGGTGTCAAATATTGAACAAGCTTCTGCAACTATATAGATGCGGCTCGTCGCTATCTTCAATTTGAGTACTCACGGAGCCAAAACTGACTTCGTATGAGGAAGATACACCTGTTTTACTGAACAGTGCGCAAAACAGATTCCAATCCGAATTCAGGTACGAGATTGATTCTAGATAGATCCGATTTTTTTTTCTTCTCTCTCTTTTTCTTTTTTTTTCTTTCTTTTTTTCTCTCTTTTTTTTCTCTCTCTTTTTTCTCTCCCTCTTTCCAAGACAAACTAGATAAGATGCAGATTGGATCAGGTGAAGATGTGAATGACCTCAACTATGATTATGACAATGAACAGTGCATAGCACGTGGTGGAAATTAATAGATGGGATGGTGGACGGCGGAAGGGATAATGATGCAGCGGCGGCGTGACTAATGTGAACAGAACTCGAAACTCTAAAGGAACTAGACACTAAGACCAACAACTTGACACGACGATGCAACCGATAATTCAACTATGCAAGCAATGAAAAGAAAATTGCAAAGGCTCAGACTGGCTTGGACCAAGGATGAATAGATCTAACTCTTTTTTGTGGCTTTTTCTTGGACAATAGGTAAGAAAATAAATCTAATCTAGGAAAACTAGAAATTCTCACCGAGCAACCTGAAAACTGATACCACTTGATAGAGGCGGGGGTGTCCCAATCTTTCGATGAGATGATAACTATCGATTTGGTGGAGACGACTTTGACGATCCGACTACAAACGTGCACGACGTTGCGCCTTAGCAATCGCTAAACCAACTCCGAGAGGTTATTGACCACGCCGGAGCACAATCAACCTGACCACGAAGGTCTATTCCTGCAAGCAATCGAAGAACAAGCAAGAATATGATAAAAGCAATCTGAATATTGCGAGTATATATGAAGTATTGATAAAGGTGGGGATCCGAAGCGGTCTTGGTCTGGTCGTTGGACACAAACGAAGTACACGAAGTTGCAATGGCTAACTTTTAACTAAACAAATCCCCATGAAAAGCTACTAGATGGATCTATTTATATAGGAGTAAGGGGTGGTGGCCAAGGAGGTGGGAGGACGTCCCAAGGCTGCCTAAAACTAAATCTAGGTCGTACAAGGCCAATTGGCCCAAGTGGATGTGATGTAACACCTTTGGACTTGTAGTTTGACTCGGATTCTGCTGCAACATCAGATTGTTTCGTCCACAACTCAACGCTCCGGACGAATTTGAAGGTGATTCCAATTGGCTTGGAAAGTGCACGAAATCTAGTTTCCAACAAAAAAAGAATCACCCAATTCGGAGTCCGTATGAAAAACTTGTGTGCGTTTTGAGTCAGGTATGTCTGTGCAGTCCGAATCTGAATCCAGAACGTGAGAGACTTGGACTCTATCTTCTCTTGGGCCAAAAGTGACGTGAGAGAACTTTTTGGACAGCAAATAAACATCTCTTTCTTCCTTATCTTCATTTGTGGTGATGAGGACATCAATACCATTGTTACACCCACAGCCCCTACTGCTACATATACGGGACCAATTACTAGAGCTCGCGCACGCCAATTAAATTATCAGGTACTTTCGTTTCTTGGTAATGATTCTAATGTTCATGAGAATATGATGCTGCCTAAATTGGATACATTTCTTTTGCTTACAAATGAAGGGCCTAGCTTGGAGAAGGATGAACATTGGAGCAAGAATAAGCATGGAGATGATGCCATGCGCAAGGGGAACAAGAACGGAGTTACAAGTGATGATTTCAGGACTTTGAAGCCACCATAATGGGTGCATGAAGCCATGGACGAAATATACAAGATGCCACTTCATAAATTTCGTCCCGAGGCTATTTTAGGTGCTGCGTCACCTTATTATTGGGTCAGGCCCATGTAATTTCGAAATACATAAGTATAGGCTATTTTTAGAGTCCGTATGTGTGGGGAAACAAGAGATAGGGTTGATTTCGGACCCCTCCACCAAGGGCCACGAAATTCCCCCCTCTTCCTCCATATATACAGCCCTTAGGGCATCATTTAGACTTTGGGTCTTGTTTAGATTAAAAGTTCGCCATAGCTGCAACTTCGCGTACTTCGTTTGTGTTCAACGACCAGACAAAGGCGTCACAGAACCCCACCTTGATCAATAAAGCTTTCATCTTATATTCGCAATATCCAGATTGCAATCTTAGTTTCTTGCTTGTTCTTCGTTTGCTCGCAGGAAACAGACCCTCGTGGTCAGGTTGATCGTGCTCCGGCGTGGTCAATAACCTCTCGGAGTTGGTTTAGCGATTGCTAAGGCGCGACGTCCTCGCACGTTCGTAGTCGGATCGTCAAAGTCGACTTCCACCAAAGCGAAATCCATCATCTCATCGAAAGACGGGACACCTTTGCCTCTATCAAGTGGTATCAGATTTCCAGGTTGCTCGGTGAGATTTTACAGTTTTTCGTAGTTTAGATCGAGTCTGTTCTTCATACCTACAGTCCACGAAAAAGCCACAAAAAAAATTAGGGTTAGTTCATCATATCCGAACCAATCTGAGCCTTTGCATAATCTTTTTAGGGTTTTGCTTTGTTGAATTTGCGGTTGCATCATCGTTTCTAGTTGCTAGTCTTAGAGTCTAGTCTTTTAGAGTTTCGAGTTCTGGTCATAAGTTGTCACGCCGCCGCCGCACCATCATCATCACCCCTGCCATCTACCACCACCGCTTATCCGCCACCGCTTCGAATCCGTATCCATATATCACCACAGCTGTCATATACCACCACCGCTGCCATCTACCACCATATATCCACCACCAATCCGAGTTCTTGTCATATTAGGTTTGTTTTCGAGATCCATCTAGATTCCGATTCGTGTTTCCTTGCCGGAGTAGGTTTCGGAAAAAAAAAAGAGTCGGGTAGCCACGCTCCGTTTAGGCCCAAAATTTTTCGAAAACGCATTTTTCGAAAAAATTTCTGGCTATCCTATTTTTAGGTGTTTTTGAGTGTTTTGAGACAGGTGCCATTATAGGAAGTATTTTTTGACCCGTTTCCAGTTTTTGGGTCCGGGCAGTCGAAAAAAAAATTGGTCGAAACAATTTCGTGCCCATCCTGTCAGTTTGAGCTAGGAAGAGTTTTGAGACAATCGCCATTATAGTGATTTTTCGCAAAAAAAAAAGCAGCGCAAAAAAAAAGAGCGCAAAAAAAAAGAGCGAAAAGAAAAATTCAGAGTGTGCTTTTCCCTTGTTTACGTGACGCGCCGTGATTTTGTTGGTGTTCTAGGCTCGCGTCTCTAGCACAGTCTAGCCTAGGACCAGCACAGTACCGTCGTTGAGCGTTTATTCAACTTTGCATCTCTGAATTGATTATTGCTGACCCTTTTTGCTACCATACTATAAGCCTTCCCAGCTCCACATACATCTACGTCGTGTGTTTGACTCTCCCTGGTAATCTCTCTATCCAAGTTTTGAGAGTTTTTGACTACAACGGTTGCCGATCACCGCCTGCTGCTGGGTAAGAACTAGTAAGAATTTGAGATTTGCTTGACGGATTTGTGATACACCACCACCACTTCTTAGTAGTCTGTAGGATCATATTCTTGTGTGTTTCTATTGCTGCTAACCATGCCAGGATCACAAGCCGACGAGATTGACTGGGAGAACTTATCGAACAAGGAGCTTCATGATAAGTTTTAGCAAATGATGACTGAACAGGTACAAGATGTGGTGAACAATTTTGAAGAGGCCATGGAGAAGATCACTGGCCTTGAGAAGACGTTCGAAACAAAGCTCGATAACAGATTTAATGAACTCTTGCGCGTCTTCCACCACCGGCTGCACCTCTCGCACCTCTGCAACAACAACAACTACGCCGCCTTCCGAATCAGTATGGACGAGCACAGCGTGTTCCTATTGAGCCAGGACAAAATTCTGGTGCCGCTGCTACTGCTGTTGGTGTTTCTTTGGCTCCTGCTACTGCTGCTGCTGGTACCCAGGAGGATGATGATTATGTGGGAGATTATGAGGATGAGGTTGATCAAAATCCGAACTACGTGCAGCCACCAGCACCACCACCACCAGGTCGACCTCTGGTATATATTCGTAATGGTAGGCCTGCACCACCACCTCAGGTACAGATGATGTCCATATTCCTAAACTGAAATTGAATATTCCACCATTTGAGGGTAGATATGTTCCTGATATATATCTTACTTGGGAGTTAGAAACTGAACAACGATTTACATGTTTACAATATCCTGAGGAGAGACGAGTTGCTGCTGCTGTTTGTGCTTTCACTAGTTTTGCATGTGTATGGTGGTCTGAACATTGTAGATTATATCCTATTCCAACTACTTGGGCTGCTTTGAAAACTGCTATGCGTACGCGTTGGGTTCCACCATATTATCAACGTGAATTGCTTCAAAAATTGCAGCGTTTAAGACAAGGGAAAAATTATGTAGAAGAATATTATCAGGAATTACAAACTGGCATGATTAGATGTGGTATTGTTGAGGAGAATGATGAGGACATGACTACCTTGGATATGACCAAAAATATTGCATATATGCATATTTGTCAGGTGATTTCTAGTGCAAACTATTCAATAATCTATTTATGTTATCCAGAACAAAAATACTTCACACACTTTTGTGTTTTGTCTAATTGCAGGTGTATGGGACATTTGTACAATCCACATATGAAGATAAGGAAGAAAGAGATGTTTATTTGCTGTCCAAAAAGTTCTCTCACGTCACTTTTGGCCCAAGAGAAGATAGAGTCCAAGTCTCTCACGTTCTGGATTCAGATTCGGACTGCACAGACACACCTGACTCAAAACACACACAAGTTTTTCATACGGACTCCGAATTGGGTGATTCGTATTTTGTTGGAAACTAGATTTCGTGCACTTTCCAACCCAATTGGAATCACCTTCAAATTCGTCCGGAGCGTTGAGTTGTGAACGAAACAATCTGATGCTGCAGCAGAATCCGAGTCAAACTACAAGTCCAAAGGTGTTACATCACCTTCACTTGGGCCCATTGGCCTTGTACTAGATTTAGTTTTAGGCTGCCTTGGAACGTCCTCCCACCTCCTTGGCCGCCACCCCTTGCTCCTATATAAGTAGATCCATCTAGTAGCTTTTCCTTGGGATTTGTTTAGTTAAAAGTTAGCCATTGCAACTTCGTGTACTTCGTTTGTGTCCAACGACCAGACCAAGACCGCTTCCGGATCCCCACCATTATCAATACTTCATATATATTTGCAATATTCAGATTGCTTTATCATATTCTTGCTCGTTCTTCGATTGCTTCCAGGAATAGACCTTCGTGGTCAGGTTGATTGTGCTTCGGCGTGGTCAATAACCTCTCGGAGTTGGTTTAGCGATTGCTAAGGCGCAACGTCGTGCACGTTTGTAGTCGAATCGTCAAAGTCGTCTCCACCAAATCGATAGTTATCATCTCATCGAAAGATCGGGACACCCCCGCCTCTATCAAGTGGTATCAGTTTTCAGGTTGCTCGGTGAGAATTTCCAGTTTTCCTAGATTAGATTTATTTTCTTACCTATTGTCCAAGAAAAAGCCACACAAAAAAAAAGTTAGATCTGTTCATCCTTTATCCAAGCCAGTCTGAGCCTTTGCAATTTTCTATTCATTGCTTGCATAGTTGAATTATCGGTTGCATCGTCGTGTAAGTTGCTGGTCTTAGCGTCTAGTTCCTTTAGAGTTTCGAGTTCTGTTCACATTAGTCACGTCGCCGCTGCATCATTATCCCTTCCGCTGTCCACCATCCCATCTATTAATTTCCACCACGTGCTACGCACTGTTCATTGTCATAATCATAGTTGAGGTCATTCACATCTTCGCCTGATCCAATCTGCATCTTATCTAGTTTGTCTTGAAAAAAAAAGATAAAGAAAAAAAAGAGAAAAAAGGAAAAAAAAGAAAAAGAGAGAGAAGAAAAAGAAAAAAAAAGCGTGAGAAAAAAAAGAGAGAATAAAAAAAATTGGATCTATCTAGAATCAATCTCGTACCTGAATTCGGATTGGAATCTGTTTTGCGCACTGTTCAGTAAAACAGGTGTATCTTCCTCATACGAAGTCCGTTTTGGCTCCGTGAATACTCAAATTGAAGCTAGTGACGAGCCGCATCTAAATAGTTGCAGAAGCTAGTTCAATATTTGACACCTCAAAATCGGCTTCTAAATAGGTCTTTTTGCCCTCCGAAGTTCATGAACACAGCTTGTTCCAATTTTTCAGGCCAGTTTTAGAATTCTTTGACTCCTCATATCAACTCGGAATTGAGTGATTCTTTTTGCATTGGAAAGCTTGAGTTAATAGCATTCTTTGAAAGAATTTATCAGAAAATTGTCTTAAACTTTTCAAGAGGAAAGTTGGAGAGAGAGTTGTTGTATATCCTGCTTGGCAGTTGTTTTTCATCATTATCTTCACTGCCGTTGTGATATTCACTTATATCTTGCTGTCAAGAGCTACTTAGTATCCTTCATTGATGCTAGTTGTGCTACGCCGTGACCTCATTAGTGTTCTAGGCTCGCGTCTCTAGTACGGTCTAGCCTAGGACCAGCACAGTACCGTCGTTGAGCGTTTATTCAACATTGCATCTTTGAATTGATTATTGCTAATCTTTTGCTACCATATATAGCCAAACCAGCTCCACATATTTCTACACCGTGTATACGTACGCTCCCCTGGCAATCGCTTTACTCAATATTCGGAGTTACTTGACATCGCTGGTTGCCGATCACCGCCTGCTGCATGGTAAGAACTTGTAAGACATTGATATTTGCTTTACTGTGAGCATTTTACCACCACATCCTAGTAGTTATAGGAACATTATTTTTGGGTTTTGTTTCTTGTTCTACTAATCATGACAGGATCCAGAGTCAATTCATGGGCTTTGTCAATCGCGGGAGACGTGCCACCACCTTTGCAAATACCACAACCGTCACGAGAGGTGCACAAACATCCAAATGCACATGATCAGGTTAATGTATCTATACCACCATTTAATGGCCGTTTTAAACCTGCTTTATATATTGAATGGGAGTTCGACATAAAAAATATATTTGCTTCCCATAATTTCAATGAACATAAAAAGGTTAAGGTTGCGGTTGGTTCTTTCACTGGTTATGCTTTGGTTTGGTGGAGTGAATATTGTCGGTTACACCCTGATTATATACCTATTACTTGGGATGATTTGAAACTTGCCATGCGACATACTTTCGTCCCTGCTTATTATACTCGTGACATGATTAAGAAGTTGCAACACTTAAAACAAGGTAGTGAAACTGTAACAAAATATTATGATGATTTACAAACTACCTTGTTGCATTCCTCTTTAGAAGAAAGTGAAGATGATTTTATGGATAGATTTTGGGAAGGATTAAACCGTGATATTCAAGAGATACTAATTCATGAAGAGTGTTATTCTATGGACCATTTGTTTCATCTTGCTTGCAAAGCTGAACAGGAAATAAAACGACGTGTTGGCCACGAGGAGAACAAGCGCACGCTGCACATTCCAAGAGTTGATATGATTGTTCCTTCAACTACTAGGCATACTATGACAACCACATCCGTTGTTGTCAGGACTACATCACCTCCACCATGTGACACATCGCCCCCGAGAGTGGCTACATCATCGGAGTTGATCATAAGAGGTAATGACAAAGGTACTGATATTCCATCTCTACATGAGAATGATGAATGCCTTGTCAATTTGAATGCACCATCTGATGAGCTACCCACTACTTTGATCACACCACCTATTTTAGAGGACTACGTTGATAATTTGACTTTGCCATGTGATCAAACAACTGAAATACCAACAATTTTGAGTGCACCCATTGAATTAACTATTGATGCAAAAGAACCAATGTTTAATCATTTTGATATGACCTCTAATCTTGGTGATGATTCTGTGTTGAATGACTTATTGCATGTTTGCTTATTTAAGCATGTTGTAGCATGTAAATTTGATGCAAGTAAGGTTTATTCACCAATGTTGGGATGGTTTAATGATGAACATTGTCAATCTTTTGAAATGAATAAGAGCTTCACTTATATGTGCAAACTGAGTTGCAATATTTTCATGCCTTCTACTTCTTGTGCTAATTTTTTGGCTTTAGATTTTATGAACTATGCAAGTTACTCATCTATTCATGTGTCATATATGCAAAAATCAAGGGAAGTAAAAATGGATGACATATACATATACAACGTGTACACCTTGTCTCTTTTGTTAGCCACATTTCAGATTAAGCAACGCCGAGGACGGCTTTATTTTCAAGAAGGGGAGGATGATGAGGACATGACTACCTTGGATATGACCAAAAATATTGCATATATGCATATTTGTCAGGTGATTTCTAGTGCAAACTATTCAATAATCTATTTATGTTATCCAGAACAAAAATACTTCACACACTTTTGTGTTTTGTCTAATTGCAGGTGTATGGGACATTTGTACAATCCACATATGAAGATAAGGAAGAAAGAGATGTTTATTTGCTGTCCAAAAAGTTCTCTCACGTCACTTTTGGCCCAAGAGAAGATAGAGTCCAAGTCTCTCACGTTCTGGATTCAGATTCGGACTGCACAGACACACCTGACTCAAAACTCACACAAGTTTTTCATACGGACTCCGAATTGGGTGATTCTTATTTTGTTGGAAACTAGATTTCGTGCACTTTCCAACCCAATTGGAATCACCTTCAAATTCGTCCGGAGCGTTGAGTTGTGAACGAAACAATCTGATGCTACAGCAGAATCCGAGTCAAACTACAAGTCCAAAGGTGTTACATCACCTCCACTTGGGCCCATTGGCCTTGTACGACCTAGATTTAGTTTTAGGCTGCCTTGGGACGTCCTCCCACCTCCTTGTCCGCCACCCCTTGCTCCTATATAAGTAGATCCATCTAGTAGCTTTTCCTTGGGATTTGTTTAGTTAAAAGTTAGCCATTGCAACTTCGTGTACTTCGTTTGTGTCCAACGACCAGACCAAGACCGCTTCCGGATCCCCACCATTATCAATACTTCATATATATTTGCAATATTCAGATTGCTTTATCATATTCTTGCTCGTTCTTCGATTGCTTGCAGGAATAGACCTTCGTGGTCAGGTTGATTGTGCTTCGGCGTGGTCAATAACCTCTCGGAGTTGGTTTAGCGATTGCTAAGGCGCAACGTCGTGCACGTTTGTAGTCGAATCGTCAAAGTCGTCTCCACCAAATCGATAGTTATCATCTCATCGAAAGATCGGGACACCCCCGCCTCTATCAGAGAATGAAGCTATGCTTGCACGTTTTCTGGGTGGATTAAATAGAGAGATTCAGACAATTCTAGACTATAAGGAGTATACTAATATCACTCGTTTATTCCATCTTGCTTGTAAAGCTGAACATGAAGTGCAGGATCGACAAGCATTGGGGCGAACTAAGTTTTCTGCAGGCCGACCTTCATCATGGACACCACGTGCATCTTCTACTTCAACTGCACCAGCACCTCCATCCGGTGCCACCTCCAGCCGTGATACAAGAAAACAGGCACAACCACCATTATCTGCCAAGAGGGCACCTGCGGAGCCTGCACAACGTTCTTCTTCTTCCATGGCATCAACAGGGCACACAAGTGATATTATTTGTCGTTGTTGTAAGGGAGGAGGTCATTATGCGAGGGAATGCAAATCTCCGATTGCTACCGCGGATGGTGGATATGAGTCCGCTAGTGACTATGATGAGGAGACATTGGCTCTTATTACACGTGAAGAACATGGTGGAGATGATTCTGATCATGAGACGCAATACATGGCTCCTGAAGACGCTGACAGGTATGAATGTTTAGTTGCTCAACGTGTTTTGAGTGTGCAGGTCACACAAGCTGAGCAAAATCAGAGGCACAATTTGTTCCATACCAAGGGAGTTGTGAAGGAACGTTCTGTGCGCGTCATAATAGACGGAGGGAGCTGCAACAACTTGGCTAGCATGGAGATGGTGGAGAAGCTTTCTCTCACCACAAGACCACATCCACATCCTTACTACATCCAATGGTTCAACAACAGCGGCAAGGTTAAGGTAACACGTACTGTTCGTGTGCATTTTAGTATCTCTACATATGCTGATTATGTTGATTGTGATGTGGTACCTATGCAAGCATGTTCCTTATTACTTGGTAGACCATGGCAATTTGATAAAAAATCTGTACACCATGGTAGAAACAATCACTATACTTTTGTTCATAAGGATAAAAATATTACTTTGCTTCCTATGACTCCTGATTCCATTTTGAAAGATGATATTAATAGAGCTAATAAAGCACAACAGGAGAAGAATAAGAGTGCAAATCAGATTGTGGCAAAAGAATTTGAGCAACAAATGAAGCCTAATAATAAACCATCTAGTGTTGCTTCTGAAATTAAATTGAAAAGTGCATGTTTATTTGCCACCAAATCTGATATTGATGAGCTAGATTTCAACAAATTTGTTTGCTATGCTTTTGTGTGCAAAGAGGCATTATTTTCATTCGAGGACGTGCCTTCCTCTTTGCCTCCTGCTGTCACTAACATTTTGCAGGAGTTCGCTGACGTTTTGCCACAAGACGTGCCACCGGGATTACCGCCTATTCGAGGGATTGAGCATCAAATTGACTTAATTCCCGGTGCTTCACTGCCAAACCGTGCACCATACCGTACCAATCCAGAGGAGACGAAGGAGATTATGCGTCAAGTACAAGGGCTTCTCGACAAAGGTTATATACGCGAATCCCTTAGTCCTTATGCTGTTCCTATTATTCTAGTGCCGAAAAAGGATGGTACATCACGTATGTGTGTTGATTGTAGAGGCATTAATAATATTACCATTCATTATCGTCATCCTATTCCTAGGCTAGATGATATGCTTGATGAATTGAGTGGCTCTACAATATTCTCCAAAGTTGATTTGCGTAGTGGCTACCATCAAATTCGTATGAAATTGGGAGATGAATGGAAAACAGCATTTAAAACTAAGTTTGGATTATATGAGTGGTTAGTCATGCCTTTTGGGTTAACTAATGCACCTAGTACTTTCATGAGATTAATGAACGAAGTTTTACGTGCTTTCATTGGACGATTTGTGGTAGTTTACTTTGATGACATATTGATTTATAGCAGATCTTTGGAAGAACATTTGGAACATTTACGTGCTGTTTTTATTGCTCTACGTGATGCACGTTTGTTTGGTAACCTTGGGAAGTGCACCTTTTGCACCGACCGAGTATCTTTTCTTGGCTATGTTGTTACTCCACAGGGAATTGAAGTTGATAAAGCCATTGAAGCTATTGAGAGTTGGCCGCAGCCCAAAACGGTCACACAAGTGAGCAGTTTTCTTGGCCTCGCTGGATTCTATAGGCGTTTTGTGAGAGATTTCAGCACCATTGCTGCACCTCTCAATGAGCTTACAAAGAAAGATGTGCCTTTTCTTTGGGGTACCGCACAGGAAGAAGCCTTCACGGTATTGAAAGATAAGTTGACACATGCTCCTTTACTCCAACTTCCTGATTTTAATAAGACTTTTGAGCTTGAATGTGATGCTAGTGGAATTGGATTAGGAGGTGTGTTATTACAAGATGGCAAACCTGTTGCATAGTTTTCTGAAAAATTGAGTGGGCCTAGTCTGAATTATTCTACTTATGATAAAGAATTATATGCTCTTGTTCGGACTTTAGAAACATGGCAACATTATTTATGGCCCAAAGAATTTGTTATACATTCTGATCATGAATCTTTGAAACATATTAAAAGTCAAGCTAAACTGAATCGTAGACATGCTAAATGGGTTGAATTCATTGAGACTTTCCCTTATGTCATTAAACACAAGAAGGGAAAAGAAAATGTTATTGCTGATGCATTGTCTCATCGTTATACTATGCTTTCACAACTTGACTTCAAAATATTTGGTTTGGAGACCATCAAAGATCAATATGTGCATGATGCTGATTTTAAAGATGTAATGCAGAATTGTAAAGAAGGAAGAATGTGGAACAAGTTTGTCGTTAACGATGGATTTGTGTTTCGTGCTAACAAGCTACGCATTCCAGCTAGCTCCGTTCGTCTTTTATTGTTGCAGGAGGCGCATGGAGGAGGATTAATGGGACACTTTGGCGTGAAGAAGACGGAGGACGTACTTGCTACACATTTCTTTTGGCCAAAGATGAGACGGGATGTTGAGCGTTTTATTGCTCGATGCACTACATGTCAAAAAGCTAAGTCACGACTCAATCCTCATGGTTTATATATGCCTTTGCCTGTACCTAGTGTTCCTTGGGAGGATATATCTATGGACTTTGTTTTAGGTTTACCTCGAACAAAGAAGGGGAGGGATAGCATATTTGTTGTCGTGGATAGATTCTCGAAAATGGCACACTTTATACCATGTCATAAAAGCGATGATGCTGTTAATGTTGCTGATTTGTTCTTTCGTGAAATTATTCGCTTGCATGGTGTGCCAAATACTATTGTTTCAGATCGTGATACTAAATTTCTTAGCCACTTTTGGAGATGTTTATGGGCTATGTTGGGGACTAAACTGCTTTTTAGTACTACTTGTCACCCCCAAACTGATGGACAAACTGAAGTAGTCAATAGAACGTTGTCTACTATGCTTAGGACTGTTTTGAAGAATAATAAGAAAATGTGGGAGGAATGCTTGCCTCATATTGAATTTGCTTATAATCGTTCATTGCATTCTACTACTAAGATGTGCCCTTTTGAAGTTGTGTATGGTTTCCTACCTCGTGCACCTATTGATTTGTTGCCTCTTTCATCTTCGGAGAAGGTTAATTTTGATGCTAAACAACGTGCTGAATTGATTTTAAAAATGCATGAGTTAACTAAGGAAAACATTGAGCGTATGAATGCTAAATATAAACTTGCTGGAGATAAGGGTAGAAAACATGTTGTGTTTGCACCTGGAGATCTTGTTTGGTTACATTTGCGTAAGGATAGATTTCCTGATTTGCGCAAATCAAAGCTAATGCCACGTGCTGATGGTCCCTTTAAGGTGTTAGAGAAAATAAATGATAATGCATATAAACTTGAGCTGCCTGCAGATTTTGGGGTTAGTCCCACTTTTAACATTGCAGATTTGAAGCATTATGTGGGTGAGGAAGATGAACTTCCGTCGAGGACGACTTCATTTCAAGAAGGGGAGGATGATGAGGACATCAATACAATTGTTACACCCACAGCCCCTGCTGCTATACATACAAGACCACTTACTAGAGCTCATGCACGCCAACTAAATTACCAGGTACTTTCGTTTCTTGGTAATGATTCTAATGTTCATGAGAATATGATGCTGCCTAAATTGGATACATTTGTTTTGCTTACAAATGAAGGGCCTAGCTTGGAGAAGGATGAACATTGGAACAAGAACGGAGTTACAAGTGATGATTTCAGGACTTTGAAGCCACCATAATGTGTGCATGAAGCCTTGGACGAAATATACAAGATGCCACTTCATAAATTTCGTCCCGAGGCTATTTTAGGTGCTGCGTCACCTTATTATTGGGCCAGGCCCATGTAATTTCGAAATACATAAGTATAGGCTATTTTTAGAGTCCGTATGTGTGGGGAAACAAGAGATAGGGTTGATTTCGGACCCCTCCACCAAGGGCCACGAAATTCCCCCCTTTTCCTCCATATATACAGCCCTTAGGGCATCGTTTAGACTTTGGGTTTTGTTTAGATTAAAAGTTCGCCATAGCTGCAACTTCGCGTACTTCGTTTGTGTTCAACGACCAGACAAAGGCGTCACAGAACCCCACCTTGATCAATAAAGCTTTCATCTTATATTCGCAATATCCAGATTGCAATCTTAGTTTCTTGCTTGTTCTTCGTTTGCTCGCAGGAAACAGACCCTCGTGGTCAGGTTGATCGTGCTCCGGCGTGGTCAATAACCTCTCGGAGTTGGTTTAGCGATTGGTAAGGCGCGACGTCCTCGCACGTTCATAGTCGGATCGTCAAAGTCGACTTCCACCAAAGCGAAATCCACCATCTCATCGAAAGACGGGACACCTCCGCCTCTATCATATCGTCATCCTATTCCTAGGCTAGATGATATGCTTGATGAATTGAGTGGCTCTACAATATTCTCCAAAGTTGATTTGCGTAGTGGATACCATCAAATTCGTATGAAATTGGGAGATGAATGGAAAACAGCATTTAAAACTAAGTTTGGATTATATGAGTGGTTAGTCATGCCTTTTGGGTTAACTAATGCACCTAGTACTTTCATGAGATTAATGAACGAAGTTTTACGTGCTTTCATTGGACGATTTGTGGTAGTTTACTTTGATGACATATTGATTTATAGCAGATCTTTGGAAGAACATTTGGAACATTTACGTGCTGTTTTTATTGCTCTACGTGATGCACGTTTGTTTGGTAACCTTGGGAAGTGCACCTTTTGCACCGACCGAGTATCTTTTCTTGGCTATGTTGTTACTCCACAGGGAATTGAAGTTGATAAAGCCAAGATTGAAGCTATTGAGAGTTGGCCGCAGCCCAAAAGGGTCACACAAGTGAGGAGTTTTCTTGGCCTCGCTGGATTCTATAGGCGTTTTGTGAGAGATTTCAGCACCATTGCTGCACCTCTCAATGAGCTTACAAAGAAAGATGTGCCTTTTCTTTGGGGTACCGCACAGGAAGAAGCCTTCACGGTATTGAAAGATAAGTTGACACATGCTCCTTTACTCCAACTTCCTGATTTTAATAAGACTTTTGAGCTTGAATGTGATGCTAGTGGAATTGGATTAGGAGGTGTGTTATTACAAGATGGCAAACCTGTTGCATACTTTTCTGAAAAATTGAGTGGGCCTAGTCTGAATTATTCTACTTATGATAAAGAATTATATGCTCTTGTTCGGACTTTAGAAACATGGCAACATTATTTATGGCCCAAAGAATTTGTTATACATTCTGATCATGAATCTTTGAAACATATTAAAAGTCAAGCTAAACTGAATCGTAGACATGCTAAATGGGTTGAATTCATTGAGACTTTCCCTTATGTCATTAAACACAAGAAGGGAAAAGAAAATGTTATTGCTGATGCATTGTCTCGTCGCTATACTATGCTTTCACAACTTGACTTCAAAATATTTGATAGAGGCAAAGGTGTCCCGTCTTTCGATGAGATGGTGGATTTCGCTTTGGTGGAAGTCGACTTTGACGATCCGACTACGAACGTGCGAGGACGTCGCGCCTTAGCAATCGCTAAACCAACTCCGAGAGGTTATTGACCACGCCGGAGCACGATCAACCTGACCACGAGGGTCTGTTTCCTGCGAGCAAACGAAGAACAAGCAAGAAACTAAGATTGCAATCTGGATATTGCGAATATAAGATGAAAGCTTTATTGATCAAGGTGGGGTTCTGTGACGCCTTTGTCTGGTCGTTGAACACAAACGAAGTACGCGAAGTTGCAGCTATGGCGAACTTTTAATCTAAACAAAACCCAAAGTCTAAACGATGCCCTAAGGGCTGTATATATGGAGGAAGAGGGGGGAAATTTCGTGGCCCTTGGTGGAGGAGTCCGAAATCAACCCTATCTCTTGTTTTCCCACACATACGGACTCTAAAAATAGCCTATACTTATGTATTTCGAAATTACATGGGCCTGGCCCAATAATAAGGTGACGCAGCACCTAAAATAGCCTCGGGACGAAATTTATGAAGTGGCATCTTGTATATTTCGTCCAAGGCTTCATGCACCCATTATGGTGGCTTCAAAGTCCTGAAATCATCACTTGTAACTCCGTTCTTGTTCCCCTTGCGCATGCCATCATCTCCATGCTTGTTCTTGCTCCAATGTTCATCCTTCTCCAAGCTAGGCCCTTCATTTGTAAGCAAAACAAATGTATCCAATTTAGGCAGCATCATATTCTCATGAACATTAGAATCATTACCAAGAAACGAAAGTACCTGGTAATTTAGTTGGCGTGCACGAGCTCTAGTAATTGGTCCAGTATGTATAGGAGCAGGGGCTGTGGGTGTAACAATTGTATTGATGTCCTCAACATCCTCCCCTTCTTGAAATGAAGTCGTCCTCGACGGAAGTTCATCTTCCTCACCCAAATAAGGCTTCAAATCTGCAATGTTAAAAGTGGGACTAACCCCAAAATCTGCAGGCAGCTCAAGTTTATATGCATTATCATTTATTTTCTCTAACACCTTAAAGGGACCATCAGCACGTGGCATTAGCTTTGATTTGCGCAAATCAGGAAATCTATCCTTACGAAAATGTAACCAAACAAGATCTCCAGGTGCAAACACAACATGTTTTCTACCCTTATCTCCAGCAAGTTTATATTTAGCATTCATACGCTCAATGTTTTCCTTAGTTAACTCATGCATTTTTAAAATCAATTCAGCACGTTGTTTAGCATCAAAATTAACCTTCTCCGAAGATGGAAGAGGCAACAAATCAATAGGTGCACGAGGTAGGAAACCATACACAACTTCAAAAGGGCACATCTTAGTAGTAGAATGCAATGAACGATTATAAGCAAATTCAATATGAGGCAAGCATTCCTCCCACATTTTCTTATTATTCTTCAAAACAGCCCTAAGCATAGTAGACAATGTTCTATTGACTACTTCAGTTTGTCCATCAGTTTGGGGGTGACAAGTAGTACTAAAAAGCAGTTTAGTCCCCAACTTAGCCCATAAATGATAGAGGCAAAGGTGTCCCGTCTTTCGATGAGATGGTGGATTTCGCTTTGGTGGAAGTCGACTTTCACGATTCGACTACGAATGTGCGAGGACGTCGCGCCTTAGCAATCGCTAAACCAACTCCGAGAGGTTATTGACCACGCCGGAGCACGATCAACCTGACCACGAGGGTCTGTTTCCTGCAAGCAAACGAAGAACAAGCAAGAAACTAAGATTGCAATCTGGATATTGCGAATATAAGATGAAAGCTTTATTGATCAAGGTGGGGTTCTGTGACGCCTTTGTCTGGTCGTTGAACACAAACGAAGTACGCGAAGTTGCAGCTATGGCGAACTTTTAATCTAAACAAAACCCAAAGTCTAAACGATGCCCTAAGGGCTGTATATATGGAGGAAGAGGGGGGAATTTCGTGGCCCTTGGTGGAGGAGTCCGAAATCAACCCTATCTCTTGTTTCCCCACACATACGGACTCTAAAAATAGCCTATACTTATGTGTTTCGAAATTACATGGGCCTGGCCCAATAATAAGGTGACGCAGCACCTAAAATAGCCTCGGGACGAAATTTATGAAGTGGCATCTTGTATATTTCGTCCAAGGCTTCATGCACCCATTATGGTGGCTTCAAAGTCCTGAAATCATCACTTGTAACTCCGTTCTTGTTCCCCTTGCGCATGCCATCATCTCCATGCTTGTTCTTGCTCCAATGTTCATCCTTCTCCAAGCTAGGCCCTTCATTTGTAAGCAAAACAAATGTATCCAATTTAGGCAGCATCATATTCTCATGAACATTAGAATCATTACCAAGAAACGAAAGTACCTGGTAATTTAGTTGGCGTGCACGAGCTCTAGTAATTGGTCCAGTATGTATAGCAGCAAGGGCTGTGGGTGTAACAATTGTATTGATGTCCTCATCATCCTCCCCTTCTTGAAATGAAGTCGTCCTCGACGGAAGTCCATCTTCCTCACCCAAATAAGGTTTCAAATCTGCAATGTTAAAATGGGACTAACCCCAAAATCTGCAGGCAGCTCAAGTTTATATGCATTATCATTTATTTTCTCTAACACCTTAAAGGGACCATCAGCACGTGGCATTAGCTTTGATTTGCGCAAATCAGGAAATCTATCCTTACGCAAATGTAACCAAACAAGATCTCCAGGTGCAAACACAACATGTTTTCTACCCTTATCTCCAGCAAGTTTATATTTAGCATTCATACGCTCAATGTTTTCCTTAGTTAACTCATGCATTTTTAAAATCAATTCAGCACGTTGTTTAGCATCAAAATTAACCTTCTCCGAAGATGAAAGAGGCAACAAATCAATAGGTGCACGAGGTAGGAAACCATACACAACTTCAAAAGGGCACATCTTAGTAGTAGAATGCAATGAACGATTATAAGCAAATTCAATATGAGGCAAGCATTCCTCCCACATTTTCTTATTATTCTTCAAAACAGTCCTAAGCATAGTAGACAACGTTCTATTGACTACTTCAGTTTGTCCATCAGTTTGGGGGTGACAAGTAGTACTAAAAAGCAGTTTAGTCCCCAACATAGCCCATAAACATCTCCAAAAGTGGCTAAGAAATTTAGTATCACGATCTGAAACAATAGTATTTGGCACACCATGCAAGCGAATAATTTCACGAAAGAACAAATCAGCAACATTAACAGCATCATCGCTTTTATGACATGGTATAAAGTGTGCCATTTTCGAGAATCTATCCACGACAACAAATATGCTATCCCTCCCCTTCTTTGTTCGAGGTAAACCTAAAACAAAGTCCATAGATATATCCTCCCAAGGAACACTAGGTACAGGCAAAGGCATATATAAACCATGAGGATTGAGTCGTGACTTAGCTTTTTGACATGTAGTGCAGCGAGCAATAAAACGCTCAACATCCCGTCTCATCTTTGGCCAAAAGAAATGTGTAGCAAGTACGTCCTCCGTCTTCTTCACACCAAAGTGTCCCATTAATCCTCCTCCATGCGCCTCCTGCAACAACAAAAGACGAACGGAGCTAGCTAGAATGCATAGCTTGTTAGCACGAAACACAAATCCATCGTTAACAACAAACTTGTTCCACATTCTTCCTTCTTTACAATTCTGCATTACATCTTTAAAATCAGCATCATGCACATATTGATCTTTGATGGTCTCCAAACCAAATATTTTGAAGTCAAGTTGTGAAAGCATAGTATAGCGACGAGACAATGCATCAGCAATAATATTTTCTTTTCCCTTCTTGTGTTTAATGACATAAGGGAAAGTCTCAATGAATTCAACCCATTTAGCATGTCTACGATTCAGTTTAGCTTGACTTCTAATATGTTTCAAAGATTCATGATCAGAATGTATAACAAATTCTTTGGGCCATAAATAATGTTGCCATGTTTCTAAAGTCCGAACAAGAGCATATAATTCTTTACCATAAGTAGAATAATTCAGACTAGGCCCACTCAATTTTTCAGAAAAGTATGCAACAGGTTTGCCATCTTGTAATAACACACCGCCTAATCCAATTCCACTAGCATCACATTCAAGCTCAAAAGTCTTATTAAAATCAGGAAGTTGGAGTAAAGGAGCATGTGTCAACTTATCTTTCAATACCGTGAAGGCTTCTTCCTGTGCGGTACCCCAAAGAAAAGGCACATCTTTCTTTGTAAGCTCATTGAGAGGTGCAGCAATGGTGCTGAAATCTCTCACAAAACGCCTATAGAATCCAGCGAGGCCAAGAAAACTCCTCACTTGTGTGACCGTTTTGGGCTGCGGCCAACTCTCAATAGCTTCAATCTTGGCTTTATCAACTTCAATTCCCTGTGGAGTAACAACATAGCCAAGAAAAGATACTCGGTCGGTGCAAAAGGTGCAGTTCCCAAGGTTACCAAACAAACGTGCATCACGTAGAGCAATAAAAACAGCACGTAAATGTTCCAAATGTTCTTCCAAAGATCTGCTATAAATCAATATGTCATCAAAGTAAACTACCACAAATCGTCCAATGAAAGCACGTAAAACTTTGTTCATTAATCTCATGAAAGTACTAGGTGCATTAGTTAACCCAAAAGGCATGACTAACCACTCATATAATCCAAACTTAGTTTTAAATGCTGTTTTCCATTCATCTCCCAATTTCATACGAATTTGATGGTAGCCACTACGCAAATCAACTTTGGAGAATATTGTAGAGCCACTCAATTCATCAAGCATATCATCTAGCCTAGGAATAGGATGACGATAACGAATAGTAATATTATTAATACCTCTACAATCAACACACATACGTGATGTACCATCCTTTTTCGGCACTAGAATAATAGGAACATCACAAGGACTAAGGGATTCGCGTATATAACCTTTGTCGAGAAGCTCTTGTACTTGACGCATAATCTCCTTCGTCTCCTCTGGATTGGTACGGTATGGTGCACGGTTTGGCAGTGAAGCACCGGGAATTAAGTCAATCTGATGCTCAATCCCTCGAATAGGCGGTAATCCCGATGGCACGTCTTGTGGAAAAACGTCAGCGAACTCCTCCAAAATGTTAGTGACAGCAGGAGGCAAAGAGGAAGGCACGTCCTCGAATGAAAATAATGCCTCTTTGCACACAAAAGCATAGCAAACAGATTTGCTGAAATCTAGCTCATCAATATCAGATTTGGTGGCAAATAAACAGGCACTTTTCAATTTAATTTCAGAAGCAACACTAGATGGTTTATTATTAGGCTTCATTTGTTGCTCAAATTCTTTTGCCACAATCTGATTTTCACTCTTATTCTTCTCCTGTTGTGCTTTATTAGCTCTATTAATATCATCTTTCAAAATGGAATCAGGAGTCATAGGAAGCAAAGTAATATTTTTATCCTTATGAACAAGAGTATAGTGATTGTTTCTACCATGGTGTACAGAATTTTTATCAAATTGCCATGGTCTACCAAGTAATAAGGAACATGCTTGCATAGGTACCACATCACAATCAACATAATCAGCATATGTAGAGATACTAAAATGCACACGAACAGTACGTGTTACCTTAACCTTGCCGCTGTTGTTGAACCATTGGATGTAGTAAGGATGTGGATGTGGTCTTGTGGTGAGAGAAAGCTTCTCCACCATCTCCATGCTAGCCAAGTTGTTGCAGCTCCCTCCGTCTATTATGACGCGCACAGAACGTTCATTCACAACTCCCTTGGTATGGAACAAATTGTGCCTCTGATTTTGCTCAGCTTGTGTGACCTGCACACTCAAAACACGTTGAGCAACTAAACATTCATACCTGTCAGCGTCTTCAGGAGCCATGTATTGCGTCTCATGATCAGAATCATCTCCACCATGTTCTTCACGTGTAATAAGAGCCAATGTCTCCTCATCATAGTCACTAGCGGACTCATATCCACCATCCGCGGTAGCAATCATCACACGCGGAGATTTGCATTCCCTCGCATAATGACCTCCTCCCTTACAACGACGACAAATAATATCATTTGTGTGCCTTGTTGATGCCATGGAAGAAGAAGAACGTTGTGCAGGACCCGCAGGTGCGCTCTTGGAAGATAATGGTGGTTGTGCCTGTTTTCTTGTATCACGGCTGGAGGTGGCACCGGATGGAGGTGCTGGTGCAGTTGAAGTAGAAGATGCACGTGGTGTCCATGATGAAGGTCGACCTGCAGAAAAGTTAGTTCGCCCCAATGCTTGTCGATCCTGCACTTCACGTTCAGCTTTACAAGCAAGATGGAATAAACGAGTGATATTAGTATACTCCTTATAGTCTAGAATGGTCTGAATCTCTCTATTTAATCCACCCAGAAAACGTGCAAGCATAGCTTCATTCTCCTCAACAATACCACATCTAATCATGCCAGTTTGTAATTCCTGATAATATTCTTCTACAGAATTTTTCCCTTGTCTTAAACGCTGTAATTTTTGAAGCAATTCACGTTGATAATATGGTGGAACCCAACGCGTACGCATAGCAGTTTTCAAAGCGGCCCAAGTAGTTGGAATAGGATACAATCTACAATGTTCAGACCACCATACACATGCAAAACTAGTGAAAGCACAAACAGCAGCAGCAACTCGTCTCTCCTCAGGATATTGTAAACATGTAAATCGTTGTTCAGTTTCTAACTCCCAAGTAAGATATATATCAGGAACATATCTACCCTCAAATGGTGGAATATTCAATTTCAGTTTAGGAATATGGACATCATCTCGTACCTGAGGTGGTGGTGCAGGCCTACCATTACGAATATATACCTGAGGTCGACCTGCTGGTGGTGGTGCTGGTGGCTTCTCGTAGATCTGATTTTGATCAACCTCATCCTCATAATCGCCCGCATACTCATCATCTGATAGAGGCAAAGGTGTCCCGTCTTTCGATGAGATGGTGGATTTCGCTTTGGTGGAAGTCGACTTTGACGATCCGACTACGAACGTGCGAGGACGTCGCGCCTTAGCAATCGCTAAACCAACTCCGAGAGGTTATTGACCACGCCGGA
Organism: Triticum dicoccoides; assembly: GCF_002162155.2. Classification (NCBI taxonomy): domain Eukaryota; kingdom Viridiplantae; phylum Streptophyta; class Magnoliopsida; order Poales; family Poaceae; genus Triticum; species Triticum dicoccoides. The sequence continues at coordinate 216,459 of NW_021243941.1, read as the reverse complement.
GCACGATCAACCTGACCACGAGGGTCTGTTTCCTGCGAGCAAACGAAGAACAAGCAAGAAACTAAGATTGCAATCTGGATATTGCGAATATAAGATGAAAGCTTTATTGATCAAGGTGGGGTTCTGTGACGCCTTTGTCTGGTCGTTGAACACAAACGAAGTACGCGAAGTTGCAGCTATGGCGAACTTTTAATCTAAACAAAACCCAAAGTCTAAACGATGCCCTAAGGGCTGTATATATGGAGGAAGAGGGGGGGAATTTCGTGGCCCTTGGTGGAGGAGTCCGAATTCAACCCTATCTCTTGTTTCCCCACACATACGGACTCTAAAAATAGCCTATACTTAAGTATTTCGAAATTACATGGGCCTGGCCCAATAATAAGGTGACGCAGCACCTAAAATAGCCTCGGGACGAAATTTATGAAGTGGCATCTTGTATATTTCGTCCAAGGCTTCATGCACCCATTATGGTGGCTTCAAAGTCCTGAAATCATCACTTGTAACTCCATTCTTGTTCCCCTTGCGCATGCCATCATCTCCATGCTTGTTCTTGCTCCAATGTTCATCCTTCTCCAAGCTAGGCCCTTCATTTGTAAGCAAAACAAATGTATCCAATTTAGGCAGCATCATATTCTCATGAACATTAGAATCATTACCAAGAAACGAAAGTACCTGGTAATTTAGTTGGCGTGCACGAGCTCTAGTAATTGGTCCAGTATGTATAGCAGCAGGGGCTGTGGGTGTAACAATTGTATTGATGTCCTCATCACTGAATCTCTCTATTTAATCCACCCAGAAAACGTGCAAGCATAGCTTCATTCTCCTCAACAATACCACATCTAATCATGCCAGTTTGTAATTCCTGATAATATTCTTCTACAGAATTTTTCCCTTGTCTTAAACGCTGCAATTTTTGAAGCAATTCACGTTGATAATATGGTGGAACCCAACGCGTACGCATAGCAGTTTTCAAAGCAGCCCAAGTAGTTGGAATAGGATATAATCTACAATGTTCAGACCACCATACACATGCAAAACTAGTGAAAGCACAAACAGCAGCAGCAACTCGTCTCTCCTCAGGATATTGTAAACATGTAAATCGTTGTTCAGTTTCTAACTCCCAAGTAAGATATATATCAGGAACATATCTACCCTCAAATGGTGGAATATTCAATTTCAGTTTAGGAATATGGACATCATCTCGTACCTGAGGTGGTGGTGCAGGCCTACCATTACGAATATATGGTCGACCTGCTGGTGGTGGTACAGGTGGCTGCACGTAGTGTTGATTTTGATCAACCTCATCCTCATAATCTCCCACATAATCATCCTCCTCCGCATCAGCAGCAGGAGCCATTGAAGTATCAACAGCAGCACCAACAGTTTGGCCAAACGCAAGAGGAACACGGCTTGCTCGGCGGAGGTCTGCTTCGCGACGTGGAGGTAGTCGTTGTTGTTGTTGTTGGAGAGGTGCGTTAGGTGCAGCGGGTGGTGGTGGTGGAAGACGCGCGAGCAATTCATTAAACTTGTTATCGAGCTTTGTTTCGAACGTCTTCTCAAGGCCAGTGATCTTCTCCATGGCCTCTTCAAAATTGTTCAGCACATCTTGCACCTGTTCAGTCATCATTTGCTGAAACTTATCATGAAGCTCCTTGTTCGATAAATTCTCCCAGTCAATCTCGTCGGCTTGTGATCCTGGCATGGTTAGCAGCAATAGAAACACACAAGAATATGATCCTACAGACTACGAACAAGTGGTGGTGGTGGGTGTCACAAATCCGTCAAGCAAATCTCAAATTCTTACCAGTTCTTACCCAGCAGCAGGCAGTGATCGACAACCGTTGTAGTCAAAAACTCTCAAAGCTTGGATAGAGCGATTACCAGGGAGAGTCAAACGCACGACGTAGATGTATGTGGAGCTGGGAAGGCTTATAATATGGTAGCAAAAAGGGTCAGCAATAATCAATTCAGAGATGCAAAGTTGAATAAACGCTCAACGACGGTACTGTGCTGGTCCTAGGCTAGACTGTGCTAGAGACGCGAGCCTAGAACACTAACAAAATCACGGCGCGACACGTAAACAAGGGAAAAGCACACTCTGAATTTTTTTTTTCGCTTTTTTTTTCTTTTTTTTGCGCTCTTTTTTTTTGCGCTGCTTTTTTTTTTGCGAAAAATCACTATAATGGCGAGTGTCTCAAAACTCTTCCTAGCTCAAACTGACAGGATGGGCACGAAATTTTTTCGACCAATTTTTTTTTTCGACTGCCCGGACCCAAAAACTGGAAACGGGTCAAAAAAAACTTCCTATAATGGCACCTGTCTCAAAACACTCAGAAACACCTAAAAATAGGATAGCCAGAAATTTTTTCGAAAAATGCGTTTTCGAAAAATTTTGGGCCTAAACGGAGCGTGGCTACCCGACTCCGGCAAGGAAACACGAATCGGAATCTAGATGGATCTCGAAAACAAACCTAATATGACAAGAACTCGGATTGGTGGTGGATATATGGTGGTAGATGGCAGCGGTGGTGGTATATGACAGCTGTGGTGGTATATGGATACGGATTCGAAGCGGTGGCGGAAAAGCGGTGGTGGTAGATGGCAGGGGTGATGATGATGGTGCGGCGGCGGCGTGACAACTTATGACCAGAACTCGAAACTCTAAAAGACTAGACTCTAAGACCAGCAACTAGACACGACGATGCAACCGCAAATTCAACAAAGCAAAACCCTAAAAAGATTATGCAAAGGCTCAGATTGGTTCGGATATGATGAACTAACCCTAATTTTTTTTTGTGGCTTTTTCGTGGACTGTAGGTATGAAGAACAGACTCGATCTAAACTACGAAAAACTGTAAAATCTCACCGAGCAACCTGGAAATCTGATACCACTTGATAGAGGCGAGGGTCCCGATCTTTCGATGAGATGATGGATATCGCTTTGGTGGAAGTCGACTTTGACGATCCGACTACGAACGTGCGAGGACGTCGCGCCTTAGCAATCGCTAAACCAACTCCGAGATGTTATTGACCACGCCGGAGCACGATCAACCTGACCACGAGGGTCTGTTTCCTGCGAGCAAACGAAGAACAAGCAAGAAACTAAGATTGCAATCTGGATATTGCGAATATAAGATGAAAGCTTTATTGATCAAGGTGGGGTTCTGTGACGCCTTTGTCTGGTCGTTGAACACAAACGAAGTACGCGAAGTTGCAGCTATGGCGAACTTTTAATTTAAACAAAACCCAAAGTCTAAACGATGCCCTAAGGGCTATATATATGGAGGAAGAGGGGGGGGGGAATTTCGTGGCCCTTGGTGGAGGGGTCCGAAATCAACCCTATCTCTTGTTTCCCCACACATACGGACTTTAAAAATAGCCTATACTTATGTATTTCGAAATTACATGGGCCTGGCCCAATAATAAGGTGACGCAGCACCTAAAATAGCCTCGGGACGAAATTTATGAAGTGGCATCTTGTATATTTCGTCCAAGGCTTCATGCACCCATTATGGTGGCTTCAAAGTCCTGAAATCATCACTTGTAACTCCGTTCTTGTTCCCCTTGCGCATGCCATCATCTCCATGCTTGTTCTTGCTCCAATGTTCATCCTTCTCCAAGCTAGGCCCTTCATTTGTAAGCAAAACAAATGTATCCAATTTAGGCAGCATCATATTCTCATGAACATTAGAATCATTACCAAGAAACGAAAGTACCTGGTAATTTAGTTGGCGTGCACGAGCTCTAGTAATTGGTCCAGTATGTATAGTAGCAGGGGCTGTGGGTGTAACAATTGTATTGATGTCCTCTTGAAAGAACAAGCATGGAGATGATGCCATGCGCAAGGGGAACAAGAACAGAGTTACAAGTGATGATTTCAGGACTTTGAAGCCACCATAATGGGTGCATGAAGCCATGGACGAAATATACAAGATGCCACTTCATAAATTTCGTCCCGAGGCTATTTTAGGTGCTGCGTCACCTTATTATTGGGCCAGGCCCATGTAATTTCGAAATACATAAGTATAGGCTATTTTTAGAGTCCGTATGTGTGGGGAAACAAGAGATAGGGTTGATTTCGGACCCCTCCACCAAGGGCCACGAAATTCCCCCCTCTTCCTCCATATATACAGCCCTTAGGGCATCGTTTAGACTTTGGGTTTTGTTTAGATTAAAAGTTCGCCATAGCTGTAACTTCGCGTACTTCGTTTGTGTTCAACGACCAGACAAAGGCGTCACAGAACCCCACCTTGATCAATAAAGCTTTCATCTTATATTCGCAATATCCAGATTGCAATCTTAGTTTCTTGCTTGTTCTTCGTTTGCTCGCAGGAAACAGACCCTCGTGGTCAGGTTGATCGTGCTCCAGCGTGGTCAATAACCTCTCGGAGTTGGTTTAGCGATTGCTAAGGCGCGACGTCCTCGCACGTTCGTAGTCAGATCGTCAAAGTCGACTTCCACCAAAGCGATATCCATCATCTCATCGAAAGACGGGACACCTTTGCCTCTATCATGTGGATTGTACAAATGTCCCATACACCTGCAATTAGACAAAACACAAAAGTGTGTGAAGTATTTTTGTTCTGGATAACATAAATAGATTATTGAATAGTTTGCACTAGAAATCACCTGACAAATATGCATATATGCAATATTTTTGGTCATATCCAAGGTAGTCATGTCCTCATCACAGGTGGTGGAGCCTGGCTGGCGGAGGCTTGGTTGGCAACCTCTCCGGGCACAGCCCGTCGAGCGCTCTTTCTCCTGAAAAAGTCATGAGCATCAATATACTTTACATGGGTCTTTTCCTTAAAAACGGTGGCGTGCCATACCGTTGCGGCGACGTTTCAATTCGCACCGCACCCCTCTTCCACCTGCTGGGCCGAACTGACCCTTGTTGGTCAGCCGCCGCGGGATCAGCTTCCCGCCTCGAAGGCACCTCCTGCGAGACACCGTTGGTATACGGCGGTTAGAAATAAGCAAGGATGAAGTAATGGTGTCAGGGCTCCGGTCATAGTTACCTGGGAAGCTGGAGATAAACCGGGGTAGTCAGCCATAATGGCGACTAGAGCATTGTCCATGCTAAGTTGGTGGAACACCCCGTCAATCAGCTCCACCTTTATGTCCGGATCCTCTTTGGAGGCCGGATCAAGGGATCTTCCTGGATCCTCGGGTTGTGGAGCGGACTGTGTATGCCCTCCACATCCCGGTGCAGTTCCTGCGTCAAAATCATAAAGTAAGACACTTACCTTTGAAAGCACGGATCGGATGAATAAACGTCCGCTTACCCAGCTCCTAGGGTTATTCATGGAGAATCCGTTCAGTGGGCTTGTTTGGAGGAAGTCCTCCTTCTCCCCCTTGTACAAGCCGGACAGGATCTTCACCAGATCTGCAGTCGATCCCGGCCCTTTGCGGCCATGACGGGTGGCGTCATTCTCCCGTTGAAATCCCACATGGGGTGGCCCCTATATTGGAGCGGCTGCACCCCTTGCATAATGCAGGTGGCCATGACTCCAATCATGGTCAATCCGGAATGAGCCAGCAACCTTATCCGGCCCATCAGATAATGGACGCTCCTGTCATCCTCCTATTGAGGGCTCCGCGGGCGCCAACTCAGGCGTTTCTTCAGAGGAGCATTGCTGAACTCCGGGAGGCCGATCCGAACTGGGCCCGGTAGTGGAGCATCTTCCACATAAAACCATTCCGAGGGCCAGTCTTCGGACGCCTTCTTTGGGGTTCCGGATAGATATCTGCTCCCGGCGATGCGCCATATTTCGGCTCCGCCCACTTGATATATCGCCCCCTCATGAGAACGGGGTACGAGGCAAAACAATCTCTTCCACAGTGCAAAATGGGGCTCGATGCCCAGGAACAGCTCGCAAAGAGCTACGAAGCCCGCAATGTGCAGAATGGAGGCGGGCGTAAGGTGATGAAGCTGGAGTCCGTAGATCTCCAGAAGCCCCCGGAGAAACGGATGTATGGGATATCCGAGCCCCCTTATTAGATAAGGGACGAAACACACCCGCTCTCCTTTGGAGGGACTGGGGGTGTTCTCCGCCTTCTTTCCACCTTTGTAGGTGGCTAGCCCGGCTCGAACCGGGACCATAAAGGCCGGAGGAAGGTATCCCTCCGCTTGGAGCGTCACCAGCTCGCTGTGCTGTACCGAACATATCCTCCAATCTCCTGGCTGAGGGCTGGGAGCGCGAGAGGAGGAGCCGCGTCGACGGTCCATGATGGAGTGGATTTTGGTCAGAAGCGCTCCGATGAGTACTCGCGGAAGGAGGATGGTGTGATTTGGATCTGGATTCTTGCCTCTCTTATAGGCAGCTTATTCACGCAACTAGGGGGTAAAATGTAAAAATACCCTGGCCTTTCGCATTCGTACGACACGTGGAAGAGGGCCATTATTGGGTGTGGATGCCAAGGAGCGCAACATTTATAAGGAAGCCGGACACTATTCGGCAAACACACAGAATTTGGAGGAGAACCCGCCTTGCAACGCCGAAGACAACGTACGCGCCGGACTCATCGTCATTGAAGCCTGGTTGGGGGGCTACTGAGGGAGTCCTGGACTAGGGGGTGTCCTGATAGCCGAACTATCATCACCGGCAGGACTCCAAGACTATGAAGATACAAGATTGAAGATTTCGTCCCGTGTCCGGATGGGACTTTCCTTGGCGTGGAAGGCAAGCTTGGCAATACGGATATGTAGACCTCCTACCATTGTAACCGACTCTGTGTAACCCTAGCCCTCTCCGGTGTCTATATAAACCGGAGGGTTTTAGTCCATAGGACGAACAACAATCATACCATAGGCTAGCTTCTAGGGTTTAGCCTCCTTGATCTCGTGGTAGATCTACTCTTGTACTACCCATATCATCAATATCAATCAAGCAGGAGTAGGGTTTTACCTCCATCGAGAGGGCCCGAACCTGGGTAAAAACATCGTGTCCCTTGTCTCCTGTTACCATCTGCCTAGACGCACAGTTCGGGACCCCCTACCCGATATCCGTCGGTTTTGACACCGACACCACCCTCATACCGACGGCCAAACGGAGGTGATGAACCGTACACTATCCACTCTACTTCGTGTGTTGATCAAGAAGAACATCAAGGAGTGGGAGGAGTGTCTACCCATCGCCGAGTACGCCTACAACAGTGCAAGACATTCGACGACCGGCAATGTGACGCCCGGATAATCTTGCTAAAATAATCCCACGCTAATCAAGCCACGTCATCACGATTACCGATGCTAAACGTCCGTTAGTTCAAACCGCGTCAAATTAAAATTTAAAATAAAGACAAACGACAAAAGTTTTGAAATATTAAAACTAAATTGTTTGGGTTGTGTCAAATAATGCATAGGTAATTATGGTGGAGAAACCACATTTTTATAAAAGGTTTAAATGCACTTAAGTAATTAAAGTAGTAGGTAAAACAATTAAATAAATGCATTTTGGATTTTATAAAATACTATACTATTTTGTCCAGGGTTAAAACCTTTTGTGGCAGTAGTTATAATTGTAACTCTATTTTAGGTGTGGGTTTCACTTTTTGTAAAACTATAAAATATTACATAAGTAAAAGAAAACAGAAACAAGGGAATAAATAAATAAAAGAAAATACGAAAATAGAAAACTGTTACTAAACTAAAACAAAGGAGAAGCCCCCCCCTCTGGGCCGTGGCCCAACTGGGCCAACCCCCAGGCCCAGCTGGCCCACCCCTCCCCTTCATAGCCCCCCACCAGGGGAGAAACCCTAACCGGTCCCCCCACTACCACCACGCACTTCCCCCACCACTCGC
>NW_021243941.1:202137-207696 GCF_002162155.2 Triticum dicoccoides | reverse complement strand
CGCGTCGGGTGTGGCCGCCGGACCGCGCGTCCCTGGCCACGCCCGCCAGGCCCCGCGCCTCGCCGCCCCAGTCCTCGCGGCTCCGACCGGCCGCGCCATGGCCGCCGGCGCGCGCCCCCCTGGGCGCCCGAGTGCTCCCCGCCCCTGGTGGCCTCGGGCACGCACGCCCGCACCCGTCGCCCGCTAGGCCACTAGGGACTATGACACCGGGGCCCCATGCCCCTGTTAAAAAAAACGAAAATTAAAAAGAAATGAAAATGTAATTAATAAAATCATTAATTAGTTAATTAATTAATTAATTAATTAGTAAAATAATTAAGTTAATTAATCATGTTTAGATTAATCTAATCAATTAGTCAATTTAATTAAGCAGTAATCAATCAGCTAAACCGTACTTAAACTAAAAAGTGTATGACATGCGGGACCCACACGTAGTTGACTCAGTCAACTGCGCAGTTGACTGCTGACATCAGCATGTTGTCATGCTGACGTCATCTTTTACTATTCTGGAGAATGTTGAGATAAATAATTAAATAAATCCTGAAAATGATTTAAATCTTTTAAAATTAATAGAAAATAAACCGTAGCTCCGATGAAAAAACTTTGTACATGAAAGTTGCTCAGAACGACGAGACGATTCCGGATACGCAGTCCGTTCGTCCGCCACACACCCCTAACCTATCGAACTCGCAACTTTTCCCCTCCGGTTCATCTGTCCGAAAACGCGAAACACCGGGAATACTTTCCCGGATGTTTCCCCCCCTTCGTCGGTATCACCTACTATCGCGATTGGGCACACCTAGCATCGATACTTGTCATGTCATGCATCGATATGCATTTGTTTGCATTGTATTCATTGTTTCTTCCCCCTCTTCTCTCCGGTAGACTACGAGACCGACGCTGCTGCTACCCAGTTCGACTACGGAGTTGACGACCCCTCCTTCTTGCCAGAGCAACCAGGCAAGCTCCCCCCCCCCTTGATCACCAGATATCGCCTATTCTACTCTATACTACTTGCATTAGAGTAGTGTAGCATGTTACTGCTTTCCGTTGATCCTATTCTGATGCATAGCCTGACATTGTTGCTACACCTGTTGATACCTTACCTGCAATCCTAAATGCTTAGTATAGGATGCTAGTTTATCATCATTGGCCCTACATTCTTGTCAGTCTGCCTTGCTATACTATTGGGCCGTGATCACTCGGGAGGTGATCACGGGTATATACTATACATACATACATACTATACAGATGGTGACTAAAGTCGGGTCAGCTCGAAGAGTACCCGCGAGTGATTCACGGATTGGGGGCTGAAAGGACCTTTGTCCGGACGGCCCTCTGTGTGGATCTTTGTGGCGGAGCGACAGGGCAGGTTGAGACCGCCTAGGAGAGAGGTGGGCCTGGCCCTGTTCGGCGTTCGCGGACACTTAACACGCTTAACGAGATCTTGGTATTTGATCTAAGTCTGGCTACGAGCCTATACGCACTAACCATCTACGTGGGAGTAGTTATGGGTATCCCGACGTCGTGGTATCAGCCGAAGCACTTCAGACGTCAGCGACGGAGCGGCGCGCGCCGAATTGGACTGGAACGCCACTAGGCTAGGTCTGCTTTCGGCCGCGTACGCAACGTGCAGGTGTGCTATGGGCGATGGGCCCAGACCCCTGTGCGCTTAGGTTTAGACCGGCGTGCTGGCCTCTCTGTTTTGCCTAGGTGGGGCTGCGACGTGTTGATCTTCCGAGGCCGGGCATGACCCAGGAAAGTGTGTCCGGCCAAATGGGATCGAGCGTGTTGGGTTATGTGGTGCACCCCTGCAGGGAAGTTAATCTATTCGAATAGCCGTGATCTTCGGTAACAGGACGACTTGGAGTTGTACCTTGACCTTATGACAACTAGAACCGGATACTTAATAAAACACACCCTTCCAAGTGCCAGATACAACCGGGGGTCGCTCTCCCTCAGGGATATGAGGAGGGGATCGCCGGGTAGGATTATGCTATGAGATGCTACCGGAGATGCTACTTGGGGATGCTACTTGGAGGACTTCAATCTACTCTCTTCTACTTGATGCAAGACGGTGGCTGCGAGAAGCGTAGTCTTCGACAGGACTAGTTATCCCCCTCTTATTCTGGCATTCTGCAGTTCAGTCCACTGATATGGCGTCCTTACACATATACCCATGCATATGTAGTGTAGTTCCTTGCTTGCGAGTACTTTGGATGAGTACTCACGGTTGCTTTCTCCCCCCTTTTCCCCCCTTTCCTTTCTTTCTGGTTGTCGCAACCAGATGCTGGAGTCCAGGAGCCAGACGCCATCGTCGACGACGACCCCTACTACACTGGAGGTGCCTACTACTACGTGCTGCCCGCTGATGACGACCGGGAGTAGTTTAGGAGGATCCCAGGCAGGAGGCCTGCGCCTCTTCCGATCTGTATCCCAGTTTGTGCTAGCCTTCTTAAGGCAAACTTGTTTAACTTATGTCTGTACTCAGATATTGTTGCTTCCGCTGACTCGTCTATGATCGAGCACTTGTATTCGAGCCCTCGAGGCCCCTGGCTTGTATTATGATGGTTGTATGACTTATTTTATTTGTAGAGTTGTGTTGTGATATCTTCCCGTGAGTCCCTGATCTTGATCGTACACATTTGCGTGCATGATTAGTGTACGATTGAACCGGGGGCGTCACAAGTTGGTATCAGAGCCGACTGCCTGTAGGAATCCCCTTCCACACTCCTTGGCCGAAGTCGAGTCTAGACTTTACAAAACTTTTACTAACTTGGCTGTGTGGCCCATGGGCCCACGTCGCCATTGGGTGGTATTAGGATCTTTTACTCCTCGATCTTTACTCTGGGACTCTGAGCTCTCTTCTATTCGGGTTAAATGATTTTGCTAAAAACAAAACTAACTATAGGTTCTCGCAAGTACTTTCTCCCGGAGAGCCATTTGTTACCGATGACCGCCTGCTGCACCAGAAGATTTCGAAGATACTCTCCGATTTTCTCTCGAGACCTTGTGCCCGTTGCTTTTGCAATTCTCGACCACCGATAAACCCTTATGGATAACTACTTACACTTGCCATTCATACGATCCTCCCCCATTGATCTTGTTATTACAAGATACCCCGAAGTTTTCTCTATTGTTCCGAGAATACGTTGTGCCTACTGCCTAGCAGTTCTTTGCCACACGAATACCCCTTCAAATAAATCCTCGCACTTGTCGAGTATCCGCTCACCCCTAGTTGTTCATGTGTTTCACAAAAGTCTTCAAAATACTATTCGATCTTCCGAAAATCCTCTGGAGCCTTTGGCTCTTGAAATTCTTGCTTGCTTGCATTATGGTTAATCCCATAAGTCTCGTAGTCTTCTTGACATTCCTTGTCATTATCATTTTCAGTCTGTTGACTCAATATGATTGCGAATACACGCAATCATCATTGATCCTTATAAATTACCTTTTCGGCTGAGCTGCAATTCTTTTAACTGGAATTGGTTCTCGACCAATCCAATTGTCGTTGATGGTACCCTAAGGCTATTCAACTTATCCATTCCTAATCAGAGCATTGCTTCTGATCCCTTGACATGGAATTCATAATTCCTTTGCAATTAAGCTTTGAATTAGTCAGTTGTTTCTATCTTCTGATCTCCTTGCATTCTTCTTCTTCTGGTTGAGTACCGACACTCACATCAGCCCCGTTGTGGATCGCCTTATCCACTGTTGGATTATTATCCGATAGTGTCCTTCATAATTAATCACCTTGTGAGTTCTTTCTCTGATACATAATGCCTTTGGTAAATTGTATCCTCTCCTTTTTTTAACCTTGCTCTGCTTTCGAGCTTGTGTTATTTACCTTGGAAGTTTGTAGCATATGTTCCTTAAATGCCCCAATGGGTTGAACCGATGCCTTCCTTAATCGGTGTGAACTCGAAAGTTTTCACGGGTCATACTGCTCTGGTAATTCACCAGGTAGGTTTTGACACTGGAATCATTTTATCTAGAGCAGGAATGAAAGGTTATACATTGAAGAAGTGGGAGTCGACCTTGAACTCTGTGTTCATGCCCATGGACACGATGTAGATCTTATCATTAAAGCTTCTCTTAAATTAATTATTCCCTTGGTATAAGTTCTTATATCTGGGATCCGGCCTTTTGCAATCGTGGTTCTGACCATGTTCTCCTGTAAATACCTTTTCTCGGACAAGTTTAAGCACTTGTCTTCTACAAAGCAATACCCTATTCCAACCTCTACTTTGATCTGTCGTCGAGTATTACCCCCCTGGAATCTCGAGATTATCATGGAACTGCATAACTTCTTATGAGTTCTTCATCAAGTGCTACCTTCCCACTGATTCCAATTTTTCCGCGGGCTCTGAGTTATTAGACACTCAAAGACACCGATAACTGAACCGAGTCCGCACTACGGTTCAACAACTCTCCAGTAAGCTTCTATAAGTACGAGTTTGTACCCGATCACGCCATTCCTAGCCTGTTTGGCTATATCATTATCTTGATGATTTCAAACTGTGCTACCTGGTCCTTATTCTCGGAGCACCAATTTGCGACGATAGATAAGCTTACGTCGATTTTCCTCGTCATACCCTTTCACCTTAAACAACAAGCTTGAGTTCGAGTTTGTGTCGTAACTGTGGTTCCAATAACCTCTTGCTTCATCATTCCTTCGGCTTGATGTCGTCGCTGATTGATTACATCTGCATGAAATCTCTCGACAATTGTGTCGTGATCATCATCAACCTTATGAGCTCTTCCAGGAATTCAATTGAATTCATGATGGGTAATACCATCCTTGCCCCTCGATGATTCCTGTTCTCATCGACCACTTTATTGCCTTCCGTTCAACACAACTTGTTCGTGTTTTGTGTAAACCTTGAGATCCCTGCTACCCAGCAGTTGATCTTCCTTACCTCGGAAGTATTACCATCTCTTTTTGTCAAGAATGTGGTGAGAATTTCACCACCTCTTAAGAATTCTTGATATCATAATACTTCTTGCCATCTTCGTTCATTCCTTGGCCCCCGTATTGTTTTCAACCGGAATACCGACAATTGAGCTATGACGTGTGAATTCAAAACTTCTAGCAAGCCTCTTGCTTTGAAGTGAAATTCTTAGACTATTGATTATTGAATCACCATTCCGACGTTGGTCGTGCAACCCAGCCCATATTTCGGGTGCACCTTTCAACCACTGTTTAATTGTGTATGTTTTCCTCGAGCATACATCATTATACCATTTGAGCTGACAAATGTCATCTTCTTGTTCACATTATCGTGGGAATCCATCCGTTTGGAATTCTCGATGAATTGTCGCTGAGCCCATCAGCCACCTTCTCATCCCCTCCTTGGTTTAATGATGAACTATTGCTTCAGAAACCCGCTCCCATAGTTCATTTCTCGAGAATCTTGCAATGTCATTTCGTCGATTTGTGTTGCACCTTTTCCTCTCGGACCCCCTGAGTCTGAGGTATCATGACACCAATTGGATATGAATCTCGGTCAGATATGATGGTTGGGACAACTTTCCGAGAGTTATGATGTTGATCCTTTG
>NW_021243941.1:188633-201550 GCF_002162155.2 Triticum dicoccoides | reverse complement strand
ATGGATCCTTCGTGTTTCCAAAGTCTGATCTTCACATGAAGACCATGTCAATGCTATCTCGAAGCATGTCAATGGTACTCCGATTTTCAACAGGAACATTTGAAGCACGATGCTAAATTTTATTTATCATTTATCCTAACACTGTTGTATGGGTAATATCATGAGATTCCTTCTCCCTTACCTAAAGGGTTTTCTACATTATATCCTGTCATGGATATCATGCTCTACTTGTCCTTGGGAAGGATATACCCCTGAAATACATGTATAAACACATTTTCCATTCCATTGTTCTATTTAATCTGATGATCACCTTTTCCTTTACTTTGTTGTGTTTGACATTCTTGTGATCTATATAATCTAAGCAGTAAAGATTCACTTCTTATGTAAACACCTCGATGTATAATTGGTCAGTAAGACCCTGTTACGATTGTTGATGATATTCCGGTAACCACCAATGGACGAGAACTTTGCCTATTGGCCCGCCTCGTTCAACGAGCGGGAAAATGGTTCTCTTCGTCCCTCGCCCTTGGTACCTATGTTGTTGCCGACATGACCCTCAGACTCTCCTCTGACATGCCTTGCTTACATGATCGTGCAAGATGTCACCGACCTTCCTACTTTTAACCACATGGTGGGCCCATAACCCACAGTTCCATAGGATCGAAACCTGACACTCTTGTACACCCTGTTGTCAAAGTTATTCCTCGCGCTTGACTTTGTAGGTAATTCACGGGCCACCTGCCTGTTGATCTATTCAGGTATCAGATGCAATGCTGATAGAGGCGAGGGTGTCCCGATCTTTCGATGATATGATAAGTATCGATTTGGTGGAGACGACTTTGACGATCCGACTACAAACGTGCACGACGTTGCGCCTTAGCAATCGCTAAACCAATCTCCTGAGGTTACTGACGATGCCGGAAGCACGGTCAGCCTGACCACGAAGGTCTATTCCTGCAAGCAATCGAAGAACGAGCAAGAATATGATAAAGCAATCTGAATATTGCAAATATATATGAGGTATTGATAATAGTGGGGATCCGTAAGCGGTCTTGGTCTGGTTGTTGGACACAAACGAAGTACACGAAGTTGCAGTGGCTAACTTTTAACTAAACAAATCCCAAAGTCTAAATGATGCCCTAAGGGCTGTATATATGGAGGAAGAGGGGGGGAATTTCGTGGCCCTTGGTGGAGGGGTCCGAAATCAACCCTATCTCTTGTTTCCCCACACATACGGACTCTAAAAATAGCCTATACTTATGTATTTCGAAATTACATGGGCTTGGCCCAATAATAAGGTGACGCAGCACCTAAAATAGCCTCGGGACGAAATTTATGAAGTGGCATCTTGTATATTTCGTCCAAGGCTTCATGCACCCATTATGGTGGCTTCAAAGTCCTGAAATCATCACTTGTAACTCCGTTCTTGTTTCCCTTGCGCATGCCATCATCTCCATGCTTGTTCTTGCTCCAATGTTCATCCTTCTCCAAGCTAGGCCCTTCATTTGTAAGCAAAACAAATGTATCCAATTTAGGCAGCATCATATTCTCATGAACATTAGAATCATTACCAAGAAACGAAAGTACCTGGTAATTTAGTTGGCGTGCACGAGCTCTAGTAATTGGTCCAGTATGTATAGCAGCAGGGGCTGTGGGTGTAACAATTGTATTGATGTCCTCATCAAGATCTTTGGAGGAACATTTGGAACATTTACGTGCTGTTTTTATTGCTCTACGTGATGCACGTTTGTTTGGTAACCTTGGGAAGTGCACCTTTTGCACCGACCGAGTATCTTTTCTTGGCTATGTTGTTACTTCACAGGGAATTGAAGTTGATAAAGTCAAGATTGAAGCTATTGAGAGTTGGCCGCAGCCCAAAACGGTCACACAAGTGAGGAGTTTTCTTGGCCTCGCTGGATTCTATAGGCGTTTTGTGAGAGATTTCAGCACCATTGCTGCACCTCTCAATGAGCTTACAAAGAAAGATGTGCCTTTTCTTTGGGGTACCGCACAGGAAGAAGCCTTCACGGTATTGAAAGATAAGTTGACACATGCTCCTTTACTCCAACTTCCTGATTTTAATAAGACTTTTGAGCTTGAATGTGATGCTAGTGGAATTGGATTAGGAGGTGTGTTATTACAAGATGGCAAACCTGTTGCATACTTTTCTGAAAAATTGAGTGGGCCTAGTCTGAATTATTCTACTTATGATAAAGAATTATATGCTCTTGTTCGGACTTTAGAAACATGGCAACATTATTTATGGCCCAAAGAATTTGTTATACATTCTGATCATGAATCATTGACACATATTAAAAGTCAAGCTAAACTGAATCGTAGACATGCTAAATGGGTTGAATTCATTGAGACTTTCCCTTATGTCATTAAACACAAGAAGGGAAAAGAAAATGTTATTGCTGATGCTTTGTCTCGTCGCTATACTATGCTTTCACAACTTGACTTCAAAATATTTGGTTTGGAGACCATCAAAGATCAATATGTGCATGATGCTGATTTTAAAGATGTAATGCATAACTGTAAAGAAGGAAGAATGTGGAACAAGTTTGTTGTTAACGATGGATTTGTGTTTCGTGCTAACAAGCTATGCATTCCAGCTAGCTCCGTTCGTCTTTTGTTGTTGCAGGAGGCGCATGGAGGAGGATTAATGGGACACTTTGGCGTGAAGAAGACGGAGGACGTACTTGCTACACATTTCTTTTGGCCAAAGATGAGACGGGATGTTGAGCGTTTTATTGCTCGCTGCACTACATGTCAAAAAGCTAAGTCACGCCTCAATCCTCATGGTTTATATATGCCTTTGCCTGTACCTAGTGTTCCTTGGGAGGATATATCTATGGACTTTGTTTTAGGTTTACCTCGAACAAAGAAGGGGAGGGATAGCATATTTGTTGTCGTGGATAGATTCTCGAAAATGGCACACTTTATACCATGTCATAAAAGCGATGATGCTGTTAATGTTGCTGATTTGTTCTTTCCTGAAATTATTCGCTTGCATGGTGTGCCAAATACTATTGTTTCAGATCGTGATACTAAATTTCTTAGCCACTTTTGGAGATGTTTATGGGCTAAGTTGGGGACTAAACTGCTTTTTAGTACTACTTGTCACCCCCAAACTGATGGACAAACTGAAGTAGTCAATAGAACGTTGTCTACTATGCTTAGGGCTGTTTTGAAGAATAATAAGAAAATGTGGGAGGAATGCTTGCCTCATATTGAATTTGCTTATAATCGTTCATTGCATTCTACTACTAAGATGTGCCCTTTGGAAGTTGTGTATGGTTTCCTACCTCGTGCACCTATTGATTTGTTGCCTCTTCCATCTTCGGAGAAGGTTAATTTTGATGCTAAACAACGTGCTGAATTGATTTTAAAAATGCATGAGTTAACTAAGGAAAACATTGAGCGCATGAATGCTAAATATAAACTTGCTGGAGATAAGGGTAGAAAACATGTTGTGTTTGCACCTGGAGATCTTGTTTGGTTACATTTGCGTAAGGATAGATTTCCTGATTTGCGCAAATCAAAGTTAATGCCACATGCTGATGGTCCCTTTAAGGTGTTAGAGAAAATAAATGATAATGCATATAAACTTGAGCTGCCTGCAGATTTTGGGGTTAGTCCCACTTTTAACATTGCAGATTTGAAGCCTTATTTGGGTGAGGAAGATGAACTTCCGTCGAGGACGACTTCATTTCAAAAAGGGGAGGATGATGAGGACATCAATACAATTGTTACACCCACAGCCCCTGCTGCTATACATACTGGACCAATTACTAGAGCTCGTGCACGCCAACTAAATTACCAGGTACTTTCGTTTCTTGGTAATGATTCTAATGTTCATGAGAATATGATGCTGCCTAAATTGGATACATTTGTTTTGCTTACAAATGAAGGGCCTAGCTTGGAGAAGGATGAACATTGGAGCAAGAACAAGCATGGAGATGATGGCATGCGCAAGGGAAACAAGAACGGAGTTACAAGTGATGATTTCAGGACTTTGAAGCCACCATAATGGGTGCATGAAGCCTTGGACGAAATATACAAGATGCCACTTCATAAATTTCGTCCCGAGGATCTTTTAGGTGCTGCGTCACTTTATTATTGGGCCAGGCCCATGTAATTTCGAAATACATAAGTATAGGCTATTTTTAGAGTCCGTATGTGTGGGGAAACAAGAGATAGGGTTGATTTCGGACTCCTCCACCAAGGGCCACGAAATTCCCCCCTCTTCCTCCATATATACAGCCCTTAGGGCATCGTTTAGACTTTGGGTTTTGTTTAGATTAAAAGTTCGCCATAGCTGCAACTTCGCGTACTTCGTTTGTGTTCAACGACCAGACAAAGGCGTCACAGAACCCCACCTTGATCAATAAAGCTTTCATCTTATATTCGCAATATCCAGATTGCAATCTCAGTTTCTTGCTTGTTCTTCGTTTGCTCGCAGGAAACAGACCCTCGTGGTCAGGTTGATCGTGCTCCGGCGTGGTCAATAACCTCTCGGAGTTGGTTTAGCGATTGCTAAGGCGCGACGTCCTCGCACGTTCGTAGTCGGATCGTCAAAGTCGACTTCCACCAAAGCGATATCCATCATCTCATCGAAAGACGGGACACCTTTGCCTCTATCAAATCCTCCTCCATGCGCCTCCTGCAACAACAAAAGACGAACGGAGCTAGCTGGAATGCATAGCTTGTTAGCACGAAACACAAATCCATCGTTAACAACAAACTTGTTCCACATTCTTCCTTCTTTACAATTCTGCATTACATCTTTAAAATCAGCATCATGCACATATTGATCTTTGATGGTCTCCAAACCAAATATTTTGAAGTCAAGTTGTGAAAGCATAGTATAGCGACGAGACAATGCATCAGCAATAACATTTTCTTTTCCCTTCTTGTGTTTAATGACATAAGGGAAAGTCTCAATGAATTCAACCCATTTAGCATGTCTATGATTCAGTTTAGCTTGACTTTTAATATGTTTCAAAGATTCATGATCAGAATGTATAACAAATTCTTTGGGCCATAAATAATGTTGCCATGTTTCTAAAGTCCGAACAAGAGCATATAATTCTTTATCATAAGTAGAATAATTCAGACTAGGCCCACTCAATTTTTTAGAAAAGTATGCAACAGGTTTGCCATCTTGTAATAACACACCTCCTAATCCAATTCCACTAGCATCACATTCAAGCTCAAAAGTCTTATTAAAATCAGGAAGTTGGAGTAAAGGAGCATGTGTCAACTTATCTTTCAATACCGTGAAGGCTTCTTCCTGTGCGGTACCCCAAACAAAAGGCACATCCTTCTTTGTAAGCTCGTTGAGAGGTGCAGCGATGGTGCTGAAACCTCTCACAAAACGCCTATAGAATCCAGCGAGGCCAAGAAAACTCCTCACTTGTGTGACCGTTTTGGGCTGCGGCCAACTCTAATAGCTTCAATCTTGGCTTTGTCAACTTCAATTCCCTGTGGAGTAACAACATAGCCAAGAAAAGATACTCGGTCGGTGCAAAAGGTGCACTTCCCAAGGTTACCAAACAAACGTGCATCTCGTAGAGCAATAAAAACAGCACGTAAATGTTCCAAATGTTCTTCCAAAGATCTGCTATAAATCAGTATATCATCAAAATAGACTACCACAAATCGTCCAATGAAAGCACGTAAAACTTCGTTCATTAGTCTCATGAAAGTACTAGGCGCATTAGTTAACCCAAAAGGCATGACTAACCACTCATATAATCCAAACTTAGTTTTAAATGTTGTTTTCCATTCATCTCCCAATTTCATACGAATTTGATGCTCAATCCCTCGAATAGGCGGTAGTCCCGGTGGCACGTGTGGAAAGACGTCAGCGAACTCCTGCAAAATGTTAGTGGCAGCAGGAGGCAAAGAGGAAGGCACGTCCTCGAATGAAAATAATGCCTCTTTGCACACAAAAGCATAGCAAACAGATTTGCTAAAATCTAGCTCATCAATATCAGATTTGGTGGCAAATAAACATGCACTTTTCAATTTAATTTCAGAAGCAACACTAGATGGTTTATTATTAGGCTTCATTTGTTGCTCAAATTCTTTTGCCACAATCTGATTTTCACTCTTATTCGTCTCCTGTTTTGCTTTATTAGCTCTATTAATATCATCCTTCAAAATGGAATTAGGAGTCATAGGAAGCAAAGTAATATTTTTATCCTTATGAACAAGAGTATAGTGATTGTTTCTACCATGGTGTACAGAATTTTTATCAAATTGCCATGGTCTACCAAGTAATAAGGAACATACTTGCATAGGTACCACATCACAATCAACATAATCAGCATATGTAGAGATACTAAAATGCACACGAACAGTACGTGTTACCTTAACCTTGCCGCTGTTGTTGAACCATTGGATGTAGTAAGGATGTGGATGTGGTCTTGTGGTGAGAGAAAGCTTCTCCACCATCTCCATGCTAGCCAAGTTGTTGCAGCTCCCTCCGTCTATGATGACGCGCACAGAACGTTCCTTCACAACTCCCTTGGTATGGAACAAATTGTGCCTCTGATTTTGCTCAGCTTGTGTGACCTGCACACTCAAAACACGTTGAGCAACTAAACATTCATACCTGTCAGCGTCTTCAGGAGCCATGTATTGCGTCTCATGATCAGAATCATCTCCACCATGTTCTTCACGTGTAATAAGAGCCAAAGTCTCCTCATCATAGTCACTAGCGGACTCATATCCACCATCCGCGGTAGCAATCATCACACGCGGAGATTTGCATTCTCTCGCATAATGACCTCCTCCCTTACAACGACGACAAATAAGATCACTTGTGTGCCCTGTTGATGCCATGGAAGAAGAAGAACGCTGTGCAGGCCCCGCAGGTGCGCTCTTGGCAGATAATGGTGGTTGTGCCTGTTTTCTTGTATCACGGCTGGAGGTGGCACCGGATGGAGGTGCTGGTGCAGTTGAAGTAGAAGATGCACGTGGTGTCCATGATGAAGGTCGGCCTGCAGAAAAGTTAGTTCGCCCCAATGCTTGTCGATCCTGCACTTCACGTTCAGCTTTACAAGCAAGATGGAATAAACGAGTGATATTAGTATACTCCTTATAGTCTAGAATGGTCTGAATCTCTCTATTTAATCCACCCAGAAAACGTGCAAGCATAGCTTCATTCTCCTCAACAATACCACATCTAATCATGCCAGTTTGTAATTCCTGATAATATTCTTCTACAGAATTTTTCCCTTGTCTTAAACGCTGCAATTTTTGAAGCAATTCACGTTGATAATATGGTGGAACCCAACGCGTACGCAAAGCAGTTTTCAAAGCAGCCCAAGTAGTTGGAATAGGATATAATCTACAATGTTCAGACCACCATACACATGCAAAACAAGTGAAAGCACAAACGGCAGCAGCAACTCGTCTCTCCTCAGGATATGGTAAACATGTAAATCGTTGTTCAGTTTCTAACTCCCAAGTAAGATATATATCAGGAACATATCTACCCTCAAATGGTGGAATATTCAATTTCAGTTTAGGAATATGGACATCATCTCGTACCTGAGGTGGTGGTGCAGGCCTACCATTACGAATATATACCTGAGGTCGACCTGCTGGTGGTGGTACAGGTGGCTGCACGTAGTGTTGATTTTGATCAACCTCATCCTCATAGTCTCCCACATAATCATCCTCCGCATCAGCAGCAGGAGCCACAGAAGTATCAACAGCAGCACCAACAGTTTGGCCAAACGCAAGAGGAACACGGCTTGCCGCTCGGCGGAGGTCTGCTTCGCGACGTGGAGGTAGTCGTTGTTGTTGTTGTTGTTGGAGAGGTGCGTTAGCTGCAGCGGGTGGTGGTGGTGGAAGACGCGCGAGCAATTCATTAAACTTGTTATCGAGCTTTGTTTCGAACGTCTTCTCAAAGCCAGTGATCTTCTCCATGGCCTCTTCAAAATTGTTCAGCACATCTTGCACCTGTTCAGTCATCATTTGCTGAAACTTATCATGAAGCTCCTTGTTCGATAAATTCTCCCAGTCAATCTCGTCGGCTTGTGATCCTGGCATGGTTAGCAGCAATAGAAACACACAAGAATATGATCCTACAGACTACGAACAAGTGGTGGTGGTGGGTGTCACAAATCCGTCAAGCAAATCTCAAATTCTTACCAGTTCTTACCCAGCAGCAGGCGGTGATCGGCAACCGTTGTAGTCAAAAACTCTCAAAGCTTGGATAGAGCGATTACCAGGGAGAGTCAAACGCACGACGTAGATGTATGTGGAGCTGGGAAGGCTTATAATATGGTAGCAAAAAGGGTCAGCAATAATCAATTCAGAGATGCAAAGTTGAATAAACGCTCAACGACGGTACTGTACTGGTCCTTGATAGAGGCAAAGGTGTCCCGTCTTTCGATGAGATGGTGGATTTCGCTTTGGTGGAAGTCGACTTTGACGATCCGACTACGAACGTGTGAGGACGTCGCGCCTTAGCAATCGCTAAACCAACTCCGAGAGGTTATTGACCACGCCGGAGCACGATCAACCTGACCACGAGGGTCTGTTTCCTGCGAGCAAACGAAGAACAAGCAAGAAACTAAGATTGCAATCTGGATATTGCGAATATAAGATGAAAGCTTTATTGATCAAGGTGGGGTTCTGTGACGCCTTTGTCTGGTCGTTGAACACAAACGAAGTACGCGAAGTTGCAGCTATGGCGAACTTTTAATCTAAACAAAACCCAAAGTCTAAACGATGCCCTAAGGGCTGTATATATGGAGGAAGAGGGGGGAAATTTCGTGGCCCTTGGTGGAGGGGTCCGAAATCAACCCTATCTCTTGTTTCCCCACACATACGGACTCTAAAAATAGCCTATACTTATGTATTTCGAAATTACATGGGCCTGGCCCAATAATAAGGTGACGCAGCACCTAAAATAGCCTCGGGATGAAATTTATGAAGTGGCATCTTGTATATTTCGTCCAAGGCTTCATGCACCCATTATGGTGGCTTCAAAGTCCTGAAATCATCACTTGTAACTCCGTTCTTGTTTCCCTTGCGCATGCCATCATCTCCATGCTTGTTCTTGCTCCAATGTTCATCCTTCTCCAAGCTAGGCCCTTCATTTGTAAGCAAAACAAATGTATCCAATTTAGGCAGCATCATATTCTCATAAACATTAGAATCATTACCAAGAAACGAAAGTACCTGGTAATTTAGTTGGCGTGCACGAGCTCTAGTAATTGGTCCAGTATGTATAGCAGCAGGGGCTGTGGGTGTAACAATTGTATTATTTTGATCATCCTCATCCTCATAATCTCCCACATAATCATCCTCCTCCGCATCAGCAGCAGGAGCCACAGAAGTATCAACAGCAGCACCAACAGTTTGGCCAAACGCAAGAGGAACACGGCTTGCTCGGCGGAGGTCTGCTTCGCGACGTGGAGGTAGTCGTTGTTGTTGCTGTTGGAGAGGTGCGTTAGCTGCAGCGGATGGTGGTGGTGGAAGACGCGCGAGCAATTCATTAAACTTGTTATCGAGCTTTGTTTCGAACGTCTTCTCAAAGCCAGTGATCTTCTCCATGGCCTCTTCAAAATTGTTCAGCACATCTTGCACCTGTTCAGTCATCATTTGCTGAAACTTATCATGAAGCTCCTTGTTCGATAAATTCTCCCAGTCAATCTCGTCGGCTTGTGATCCTGGCATGGTTAGCAGCAATAGAAACACCCAAGAATATGATCCTACAGACTACGAACAAGTGGTGGTGGTGGGTGTCACAAATCCGTCAAGCAAATCTCAAATTCTTACCAGTTCTTACCCAGCAGCAGGCGGTGATCGGCAACCGTTGTAGTCAAAAACTCTCAAAGCTTGGATAGAGCGATTACCAGGGAGAGTCAAACGCACGACGTAGATGTATGTGGAGCTGGGAAGGCTTATAATATGGTAGCAAAAAGGGTCAGCAATAATCAATTCAGAGATGCAAAGTTGAATAAACGCTCAAGGACGGTACTGTGCTGGTCCTAGGCTAGACTGTGCTAGAGACGCGAGCCTAGAACACTAACAAAATCACGGCGCGGCACGTAAACAAGGGAAAAGCACACTCTGGAATTTTTTTTTCGCTCTTTTTTTTTGCGCTCTTTTTTTTGCGCTGCTTTTTTTTTGCGAAAAATCACTATAATGGCGAGTGTCTCAAAACTCTTCTTAGCTCAAACTGACAGGATGGGCACGAAATTTTTTTGACCAAATTTTTTTTTTTGACTGCCCGGACCCAAAAACTGGAAACGGTTCAAAAAAAACTTCCTATAATGGCACCTGTCTCAAAACACTCAGAAACACCTAAAAATAGGATAGCCAGAATTTTTTTCGAAAAATGCGTTTTCGAAAAATTTTGGGCCTAAACGGAGCGTGGCTACCCGACTCTTTTTTTTTCCCGAAACCTACTCCGGCAAGGAAACACGAATCGGAATCTAGATGGATCTCGAAAACAAACCTAATATGACAAGAACTTGGATTGGTGGTGGATATATGGTGGTAGATGGCAGCGGTGGTGGTATATGACAGCTGTGGTGGTATATGGATACGGATTCGAAGCGGTGGCGGATAAGCGGTGGTGGTAGATGGCAGGGGTGATGATGATGGTGCGGCGGCGGCGTGACAACTTATGACCAGAACTCGAAACTCTAAAAGACTAGACTCTAAGACCAGCAACTAGACACGACGATGCAACCGCAAATTCAACAAAGCAAAACCCTAAAAAGATTATGCAAAGGCTCAGATTGGTTCGGATATGATGAACTAACCCTAACTTTTTTTTGTGGCTTTTTCGTGGACTGTAGGTATGAAGAACAGACTCGATCTAAACTACGAAAAACTGTAAAATCTCACCGAGCAACCTGGAAATCTGATACCACTTGATAGAGGCGAGGGTGTCCCGATCTTTCGATGAGATGATAAGTATCGATTTGGTGGAGACGACTTTGACGATCCGACTACAAACGTGCACGACGTTGCGCCTTAGCAATCGCTAAACCAATCTCCTGAGGTTACTAACGATGCCGGAAGCACGGTCAGCCTGACCACGAAGGTCTATTCCTGCAAGCAATCGAAGAACGAGCAAGAATATGATAAAGCAATCTGAATATTGCAAATATATATGAGGTATTGATAATGGTGGGGATCCGTAAGCGGTCTTGGTCTGGTCGTTGGACACAAACGAAGTACACGAAGTTGCAGTTGCTAACTTTTAACTAAACAAATCCCAAAGTCTAAACGATGCCCTAAGGGTTGTATATATGGAGGAAGAGGGGGGGAATTTCGTGGCCCTTGGTGGAGGGGTCCGAAATCAACCCTATCTCTTGTTTCCCCACACATACGGACTCTAAAAATAGCCTATACTTATGTATTTCGAAATTACATGGGCTTGGCCCAATAATAAGGTGACGCAGCACCTAAAATAGCCTCGGGACGAAATTTATGAAGTGGCATCTTGTATATTTCGTCCAAGGCTTCATGCACCCATTATGGTGGCTTCAAAGTCCTGAAATCATCACTTGTAACTCCGTTCTTGTTTCCCTTGCGCATGCCATCATCTCCATGCTTGTTCTTGCTCCAATGTTCATCCTTCTCCAAGCTAGGCCCTTCATTTGTAAGCAAAACAAATGTATCCAATTTAGGCAGCATCATATTCTCATGAACATTAGAATCATTACCAAGAAACGAAAGTACCTGGTAATTTAGTTGGCGTGCACGAGCTCTAGTAATTGGTCCAGTATGTATAGCAGCAGGGGCTGTGGGTGTAACAATTGTATTGATGTCCTCATCAAATGCTTATTTACATTGCTCTAAACCCCTTCAACACTTCGTTTCAGGCATCGAATGATTGCCTGCCTGCTCGAAACTTCCAATGATACCTCCTTACTTTGCTCTCGATATTTTCTTAAGTTTCAATTCGGGAGTTACTTTCCGCCACCTTCCTCGATGTTATCGACCAGATAGACAACCTTATAGAGGTCTGTCCTTTTGAAGCTACCCCTTATCCTTTCCGTAAGTACGATGAAGATCCCCAAGGAAGGACGACAACTTCATCATGATGACCCGAAGCAGAGAACTGAAGACATCAATGTAATGGATCGACCTCTTCGAGAAGAGCAACTATGACCGAGAAGAATCGTTAGAGTTACATAACCAGATCCCTTCCCCCTTACTCCCGCCCTTAAATCTCGAGACGAGATTTCTTGTAGTGGAGGAGAATTGTGACGCCCGGATAATCTTGCTAAAATAATCCCACGCTAATCAAGCCACGTCATCCCGATTACCGATGCTAAACGTCCGTTAGTTCAAACCGCGTCAAATTAAAATTTAAAATAAAGACAAACGACAAAAGTTTTGAAATATTAAAACTAAATTGTTTGGGTTGTGTCAAATAATGCATAGGTAATTATGGTGGAGAAACCACATTTTTATAAAAGGTTTAAATGCACTTAAGTAATTAAAGTAGTAGGTAAAACAATTAAATAAATGCATTTTGGATTTTATAAAATACTATACTATTTTGTGCAGGGTTAAAACCTTTTGTGGCAGTAGTTATAATTGTAACTCTATTTTAGGTGTGGGTTTCACATTTTGTAAAACTATAAAATATTACATAAGTAAAAGAAAACAGAAACAAGGGAATAAATAAATAAAAGAAAATACGAAAATAGAAAACTGTTACTAAACTAAAACAAAGGAGAAGCCCCCCCCCCTCTGGGCCGTGGCCCAACTGGGCCAACCCCCAGGCCCAGCTGGCCCACCCCCTCCCCTCCATAGCCCCCCACCAGGGGAGAAACCCTAACCGGTCCCCCCACTACCACCACGCACTTCCCCCACCACTCGCTCGCCCACCCCCCCGCCCCACTCCCCCGATCCAGATCGGGATCGGG
>NW_021243941.1:161875-187862 GCF_002162155.2 Triticum dicoccoides | reverse complement strand
GACCGGCCGCGCCCTGGCCGCCGGCGCGCGCCCCCCTGGGCGCCCGAGTGCTCCCCGCCCCTGGTGGCCTCGGGCACGCACGCCCGCACCCGTCGCCCGCTAGGCCACTAGGGACTATGACACCGGGGCCCCATGCCCCTGTTAAAAAAACGAAAATTAAAAAGAAATGAAAACGTAATTAATAAAATCATTAATTAGTTAATTAATTAATTAGTAAAATAATTAAGTTAATTAATCATGTTTAGATTAATCTAATCAATTAGTCAATTTAATTAAGCAGTAATCAATCAGCTAAACCCTACTTAAACTAAAAAGTGTATGACATGCGGGACCCACACGTAGTTGACTCAGTCAACTGCGCAGTTGACTGCTGACGTCAGCATGTTGTCATGCTGACGTCATCTTTTACTATTCTGGATAATGTTGAGATAAATAATTAAATAAATCCTGAAAATGATTTAAATATTTTAAAATTAATAGAAAATAAACCGTAGCTCCGATGAAAAAACTTTGTACATGAAAGTTGCTCAGAACGACGAGACGATTCCGGATACGCAGTCCGTTCGTCCGCCACACACCCCTAACCTATCGAACTCGCAACTTTTCCCCTCCGGTTCATCTGTCCGAAAACGCGAAACACCGGGAATACTTTCCCGGATGTTTCCCCCCCCTTCGTCGGTATCACCTACTATCGCGATTGGGCACACCTAGCATCGATACTTGTCATGTCATGCATCGATATGCATTTGTTTGCATTGTATTCATTGTTTCTTCCCCCTCTTCTCTTCGGTAGACTACGAGACCGACGCTGTTGCTGCCCAGTTCGACTACGGAGTTGACGACCCCTCCTTCTTGCCAGAGCAACCAGGCAAGCCCCCCCCCCCTTGATCACCAGATATCGCCTATTCTACTCTATACTGCTTGCATTAGAGTAGTGTAGAATGTTACTGCTTTCCGTTGATCCTATTCTGATGCATAGCCTGACATTGTTGCTACACCTGTTGATACCTTACCTGCAATCCTAAATGCTTAGTATAGGATGCTAGTTTATCATCATTGGCCCTACATTCTTGTCAGTCTGCCTTGCTATACTATTGGGCCGTGATC
The DNA here is from genome assembly GCF_002162155.2 of Triticum dicoccoides. Classification (NCBI taxonomy): domain Eukaryota; kingdom Viridiplantae; phylum Streptophyta; class Magnoliopsida; order Poales; family Poaceae; genus Triticum; species Triticum dicoccoides. The sequence goes on along the minus strand of NW_021243941.1, from coordinate 186,755 downwards.
ACTCGGGAGGTGATCACGGGTATATACTATACATACATACATACTATACAGATGGTGACTAAAGTCGGGTCAGCTCGAAGAGTACCCGCGAGTGATTCACGGATTGGGGGCTGAAAGGACCTTTGTCCCGACGGCCCTCTGTCTGGATCTTTGTGGTGGAGCGACAGGGCAGGTTGAGACCGCCTAGGAGAGAGGTGGGCCTGGCCCTGTTCGGCGTTCGCGGACACTTAACACGCTTAACGAGATCTTGGTATTTGATCTGAGTCTGGCTACGAGCCTATACGCACTAACCATCTACGTGGGAGTAGTTATGGATATCCCGACGTCGTGGTATCAGCCGAAGCACTTCAGACGTCAGCGACGGAGCGGCGCGCGCCGAATTGGACTGGAACGCCACTAGGCTAGGTCTGCTTTCGGCCGCGTACGCAACGTGCAGGTGTGCTATGGGCGATGGGCCCAGACCCCTGTGCGCTTAGGTTTAGACCGGCGTGCTGGCCTCTCTGTTTTGCCTAGGTGGGGCTGCGATGTGTTGATCTTCCGAGGCCGGGCATGACCCAGGAAAGTGTGTCCGGCCAAATGGGATCGAGCGTGTTGGGTTATGTGGTGCACCCCTGCAGGGAAGTTAATCTATTCGAATAGCCATGATCTTCGGTAACAGGACGACTTGGTGTTGTACCTTGACCTTATGACAACTAGAACCGGATACTTAATAAAACACACCCTTCCAAGTGCCAGATACAACCGGGGGTCGCTCTCCCTCAGGGATATGAGGAGGGGATCGCCGGGTAGGATTATGCTATGAGATGCTACCGGAGATGCTACTTGGGGATGCTACTTGGAGGACTTCAATCTACTCTCTTCTACTTGATGCAAGACGGTGGCTGCGAGAAGCGTAGTCTTCGACAGGACTAGTTATCCCCCTCTTATTCTGGCATTCTGCAGTTCAGTCCACTGATATGGCCTCCTTACACATATACCCATGCATATGTAGTGTAGTTCCTTGCTTGCGAGTACTTTGGATGAGTACTCACGGTTGCTTTCTCCCCCCTTTCCCCCCTTTCCTTTCTTTCTGGTTGTCGCAACCAGATGCTGGAGTCCAGGAGCCAGACGCCAGACGATCGGGAGTAGTTTAGGAGGATCCCAGGCAGGAGGCCTGCGCCTCTTCCGATCTGTATCCCAGTTTGTGCTAGCCTTCTTAAGGCAAACTTGTTTAACTTATGTCTGTACTCAGATATTGTTGCTTCCGCTGACTCGTCTATGATCGAGCACTTGTATTCGAGCCCTCGAGGCCCCTGGCTTGTATTATGATGCTTGTATGACTTATTTTATTTGTAGAGTTGTGTTGTGATATCTTCCCGTGAGTCCCTGATCTTGATCGTACACATTTGCGTGCATGATTAGTGTACGATTGAACCGGGGGCGTCACAGGCAAGTCCCCCTTCGAGATCGTCTACGGCTTCGACCCGTTGTCCCCATTGGATATTCTACCTCTTACTCTACAAGAGCGCAACAACCTCGACGCAAGTGCCCATGCAAGCTACATCAAGAAGATGCATGAAGATACAAGGCACACCATCGAGCGCCAAGTACAACGACTCGCGACCAAGCTCAACGTCAACAAGCATCCCATGAAATTCAACATTGGAGACCTTGTGTGGCTACACCTTCACAAGGACCGTTTCCCCAACGAACGCAAGTCCAAGCTTCTCCCTCGAGCCGACGGACCCTACAAGGTACTAGCACGCTATAACAACAACGCTTACAAGAGCGATCTCCCACGCGACAAGTACAACGTGAGCGACATCTTCAACGTCTCCGATCTCTCCCCGTACCATGGTGATGAGGATTTCGATCTGAGGTCGGATCTTTCCCAAGGGAGGGGAAATGATGTGGAGCATCCTTCGGTCATCCCCATGGACCTTCCATCACCTGACCAAGCCCCAAGAGGACCCATGACTAGAGCACGTGCTAGAGCTCTCGAGACCGAGGTGACTTCTCTCCTTAATGATATCTCATATGATCCTCTCGAGACATGGCTACTACCTCAATCCGGAATATTGTGCATGATTAGGTACCAAGAGGACCCTCCCGAGGAGGCACGTGAAGATGGTCAAGACCCCAAGTCCGTGGAAGAAGAGAACCAATGGAAGAAGGCAAGGACAGCCTCCAGGCACCGGACATCCGGCCAAGACCCCGGACATCCGACCCCTGGAGATCCACAAGGCCAAGCATCTGCAGAAGAAGCTACAGGGACCGGACATCCGGCGTCCAGCCCGGACATCCGGTCCCCACCGGAAATCCGGCCTAAATCCCGGACATCCGGCACCGGCGTCCAGGGAGCATAGAAGCTTGCCCCGTCAGGCCGGACATCCGGCGCCTCCCGAGGCAGCGGACATCCGGCCCCTCCGGGCGGACATCCGGCGTCGCCCATCCAGAGAGCAGAACAGCCATCTGCGCCAACCCGGACATCCGACCCCTCCAGCCCGGACATCCGGCACCTCGTGAGCGCCCGGACATCCGGCCCGTCGCCTGAACATCCGGCGCCCTCTGCTTGCGCGCAGCTCCTTTGGGCCGAGACCCATGTACCCCTTCGCCCTTTGACTATATATACTCCCTCATCCCGTACTTTTAGGGTTAGCATTGGTTTAGCTCATATTTGTGTGAGAGCCTTGCTCATCCACTTGGATACTTCTCCTCGGAGTTCACGACCTCTTCGGAGAAGATCCCCCAAGCGGATTCAAGACCCCTTTCTAGGGAAGACCATCAGGACCTCCTCACGGAGAAGAACGGTTCCTTTGTATCCTTACCTTTGTTGATTGTGGATCATGAGTTACTCTTTGTTTTCGGTGATCTAGCACTTGTGTGATTGATTCCTTGTCGGTATAGTGATTCTCTCTCATTTTCCCCGTGTTTCCCCTTTGTGCTTCCGCGTGTTCTTCGTGATTCCCCGTAGGATCCACTCCAAACATGAAAGATCGTCACCATAGAATTCCGCCCTACATCACAAGCTATGCATTCCAGCTAGCTCCGTTCATCTTTTGTTGTTGCAGGAGGCGCATGGAGGAGGACTAATGGGACACATTGGCATGAAAAAGACGAAGGACGTACTTGTTACACATTTCTTTTGGCCAAAGATGAGACGGGATGTTGAGCGCTTTGTTGCTCGCTGCACTACATGTCAAAAAGCTAAGTCATGACTCAATCCTCATGGTTTATATATGCCTTTGCCTGTACCTAGTGTTCCTTGGGAGGATATATCTATGGATTTTGTTTTAGGTTTACCTCGAACGAAGAAGGGGAGGGATAGCATATTTGTTGTCATGAATAGATTCTCGAAAATGGCACACTTTATACCATGTCATAAAAGCGATGATGCTGTTAATGTTGCTGATTTGTTCTTCCGTGGAATTATTCGCTTGCATGGTGTGCCAAATACTATTGTTTCAGATCGTGATACTAAATTTCTTAGCCACTTTTGGAGATGTTTATGGGCTAAGTTGGGGATTAAACTACTTTTTAGTACTACTTGTCACCCCCAAAGTAATGGACAAACAAAAGTAGTCAATAGAACATTGTCTACTATGCTTAGGGCTGTTTTGAAGAATAATAAGAAAATGTGGGAAGAATGGTTGCCTCATATTGAATTTTCTTATAATCGTTCATTGCATTCTACTACTAAGATGTGCCCTTTTGAAATTGTGTATGGTTTCCTACCTCGTGCACCTATTGATTTGTTGCCTCTTCCATTTTCGGAGAAGGTTAATTTTGATGCTAAACAACGTGCTTAATTGATTTTAAAAATGCATGAGTTAACTAAGGAAAACATTGAGCGTATGAATGCTAAATATAAACTTGCTGGAGATAAGGGTAGAAAACATGTTGTGTTTGCACCTGGAGATCTTGTTTGGTTACATTTGCGTAAGGATAGATTTCCTAATTTGTGCAAATCAAAGCTAATGCCACGTGCTGATGGTCCTTTTAAGGTGTTAGAGAAAATAAATGATAATGCATATAAACTTGAGCTGCCTGCAGATTTTGGGGTTAGTACCACTTTTAACATTGCAGATTTGAAGCCTTATTTGGGTGAGGAAGATGAGCTTCCGTCGAGGACGACTTCATTTCAAGAACGGGAGGATGATGAGGACATCAATACCATTGTTACACCCACAACCCCTGCTGCTATACATACTGAACCAATTACTAGAGCTCGCGCACGCCAATTAAATTACTAGGTACTTTCGTTTCTTGGTAATGATTATAATGTTCATGAGAATATGATGCTGCCTAAATTGGATACATTTGTTTTGCTTACAAAAGAAGGGCCTAGCTTGGAGAAGGATGAACATTGGAGCAAGAGCAAGCATGGAGATGATGGCATGCGCAAGGGGAACAAGAACAGAGTTACCAGTGATGATTTCAGGACTTTGAAGCCACCATAATGGGTGCATGAAGCCTTGGACGAAATATAAAAGATGCCACTTCATAAATTTCATCCCGAGGCTATTCTAGGTGCTGCGTCACCTTATTATTGGGCCAGGCCCATGTAATTTTGAAATAGATAACTATAGGCTATTTTTAGAGTCTGTATGTGTGGGGAAACAAGAGATAGGGTTGATTTTGGACCCCTCCACCAAGGGCCACGAACCCCCCCCCCTTTTTCCTCCATATATACAGCCCTTAGGGCACCGTTTAGACTTTGGGGGGTTTTGTTTAGACTAAAGTTCGCCATAGCTGCAACTTCGCGTACTTCTTTTGTGTTCAACGACCAGACAAAGGCGTCACAGAACCCCACCTTGATTAATAAAGCTTTCATCTTATATTCGCAATATCCAGATTGCAATCTCAGTTTCTTGCTGGTTCTTCGTTTGCTCGCAGGAAACAGACCCTCGTGGTCAGGTTGATCGTGCTCCGGCGTGGTCAATAACCTCTCGGAGTTGGTTTAGCTATTGCCAAGGTGCGACGTCCTCGCACGTTCGTAGTCGGATCGTCAAAGTCTATTTCCACCAAAGCGATATCCATCATCTCATCGAAAGACGGGACATCTTTGCCTGTATCTGTAATGGTAACAGTGGCAAAAGTAAAGATAATAGTTTTGTAGTGATTGTAACAGTAGAAATGGAAAAGTAAATAAGCAAAACACAAGATGTGAAAAGCTCGTAGGCATTGGATCAGTGATGGATAATTATGTCGGACGCGATTCCTCATGTAATAGCTATAACATAGGGTGACATAGAACTAACTCATGTTCATCAATGTAATGTAGGCACGTATTCCAAATATAGTCATACATGCTTATGGAAAAGAACTTGCATGACATCTTTTGGCCTACCCTCCCGTGGCAGCGGGGTCCTAGTGGAAACTAAGGGATATTAAGGCCTCCTTTTAATAGAGAACCGAAACAAAGCATTAGCACATAGTGAATACATGAACTCCTCAAACTATGGTCATCACCGAGAAGTATCCCGATTATTGTCACTTCGGGGTTGTCGGATCATAACACATAATAGGTGACTATAGACTTGCAAGATAAGATCAAGAACTCACATATATTCATGAAAACATAATAGGTTCAGATCTGAAATCATGGCACTCGGGCCCTAGTGACAAGCATTAAGCATAGCAAAGTCATAGCAACATCAATCTCAGAACATAGTGGATACTAGGGATCAAACCCTAACAAAACTAACTTGATTACATGGTAAATCTCATCCAACCCATCATCGTCCAGCAAGCCTACGATGGAATTACTCACGCACGGCGGTCGGCATCATGAAATTGGTGATGGAGGATGGTTGATGATGATGACGGCGACGAATCCCCCTCTCCGGAGCCCCGATCAGACTTTAGATCAGCCCTCCCGAGAGAGATTAGGGCTTGGTGGCGGCTCCGTATCGTAAAACACGATGAAACTTTCTCTCTGATTTTTTCTCTGCGAAACGGAATATATGGAGTTGGAGTTGAGATCAGTGGAGCGTCAGGGGGCCCACGAGACAGGGGGGCGCGCCCAGGGGGGAGGGCGCGCCCCCCACCCTCGTGGACAGGGTGTGGGCCCCCTGGCCTTGATTCTTTCGCTAGTATTTTTTTTATTTTCCAAAACTTATCTCCGTGGGTTTTCAGGTCATTCCGAGAACTTCTGTTTTCTGCACAATAAACAACATCATGGCAGTTCTGCTGAAAACAGCGTTAGTTCGGGTTAGTTTCATTCAAATCATGCAAGTTAGAGTCCAAAACAAGGGCAAAAGTGTTTGGAAAAGTAGATACGTTGGAGACGTATCAGAGACTCCACTTTTTGTATGGCTTCTATCTTTTTGGGATCAATCTCTATGCCATCTTCATGAATAATGAAACCCAAAAACTTGTCAGTCAATAAATGCACATTTCAAGGGATTCATTTTTAGTCCATACTTTTTCATTCCTTCAAAAGCTAAGCGCAAATTGGCTATGTGAGATTCAAAACCATTCGATTTGACAACAATATCATCAATCCTCAAGTATAACACCGAGTAAATCATGAAAAATTAAATTCATAGCCCTTTGATGCGTGGCGCTGGCATTCTTTAATCCAAAGGTCATCACCGTCCACTCAAATAAACCAAGGAAATTAGGGCATCGAAAAGCCGTTTTGGACATGTCCTGTTCGGCCATAAAAATCTGGTTATACCCCACATGACCATCAAGAAAGCTAATGACCTTATGTCCAGAATCATCATTAATAAACATATCATCTATGGGCATGGGATACTCATTATTGGGTGTAGCTCTATTCAAATCTCTGAAATCAATGCACACCCTCAACTTGTCGGAGCCTTTCTTCTCCACTAGTACAATGTTAGAAATCCACTCAGCATACCTGCTAGGTCTAGTAAAATTAGCTTTAAGCAAACTATTGATCTCCTCCTTGATCTAGCAATATGTTTTTGGATTAAACTTTCTAGCTGATTGGTTGTATGGTCTAAAACTGGCCTTTATAGGTAACCGATGCTCTACTAGCACTCGGCTTAAACCCAACATCTCATGATATTCCCATGCAAAGCAACAAACACATTCTTTCAATAGCTTGATTAACTTAGCTTTATAATCGACTCTCATTTTTTACAAACCTCGCCTAGGAATTGAACCATCTCCAATATCTATCTCCTCTAAAGGATCGATCGACATAGAACCTTGTCCTAATTTATCCATATCATGTAACTCTTCTATAGACTCATACATATCGTTATCATTGGACCGATATTCCACAAGACGCTTTTGTAACCACTCCAAGTTAGAACCCATTTAAATACATCATACCTTAGAGCCGATTACCACCAACTAGCTTTGACGAAACGGGCACGAAACCACTTGTCGTAGCGCTAAGAAAATCAAATCCCAATAAGTCATGCCCCATCAAGCAAGAAGCATTGGGATGTTTCCAATCCAATGATGCATCAGCCAAAGCAACAATTTTACCTGTGCCTGATGGTAGCATTAAGACAGTTTTACACAAGCCGAATTATCCGCATGAATGACTACCACTTCATCATCAACCCACTGAATTAAAAACTGGTACATAGTAGATGGCACACATTAGTTTGCATGAACCCAATCGCGGCCTAATATCACATTATAGTTACCTTGCACCTCGGTGACAAAGATTGCGGTAGCCCAAGTTTGCTTCCCACCATAAGCTTGATAACTCCATCATATCTACTTTTCCTAACACTTTTCCTCTTGTTTTGGACTCTAATTTGCATGATTTGAATGAAACTAACCCGGACTGATGCAGTTTTCAGCAGAACTACCATGGTGTTGTATTTGTGCAGAAATAGAAGTTCTCGGAATGGAACGAAACTTTGCAAGGATTTTTTAAACAATAAAAGATAATTTCCGGAGCCAAGAACCACCGGAGGGGGGAACCTGGGTGGGCACAACCCATCGGGGCACACCACCCCTTCCAAGCGCGCCCAGGTGTGTGTTGTCCCCACCTGGTGGCCCCGCAGACCCTGAAACCGACGCTATAAAATCCTATTTTTCAAGAAAAAAATAAGGGAGAAAGAATTATCGCATTTCACGAGACGGAGCCGCCGCCATCTCCTGTTCTTCATCAGGAGGCCGGATCTGGAGTTCGTTTGGGGCTCCGAAGAGGGGGATCTTTGATCTTCTTCATCACCAACCCTTCTCTATCGCCAATTCCATGATGCTCCCCACCAGGAGTGAGTAATTCCTTAGTAGGCTCACTGGTCGGTGAGGAGTTGGATGTGATTCATCATGTAATCGAGTTAGTTTTGTTAGGCCTTGATCCCTAGTATCCATTATGTTCTGAGATTGATGTTGCTATGACTTTGCCATGCTTAATGCTTGTCACTTTGGGCATATCTGAACCGTGTATGTTATCACCATTATATCTATTTTCTAGATCCGATCTTGCAAGTTATAGTCACCTACTACGTGTTATGATCCGGCAACCCCGGAGTGACAATAGTCGGGAGCACTCCCGACGATGACCGTAGTTTGAGGAGTTCATGTATTCACTGTGTGTTAATGCTTTGTTCCGGTTCTCTATTAAAAGGAGGCCTTAATATCCCTTAGTTTCTAATAGGACCCCGCTGCCACGGGAGGGTAGGACAAAAGATGTCATGCAAGTTCTTTCCATAAGAATGTATGACTATTTACGGAATACATGCCTACATTATATTTATGAACTGGAGCTAGTGCCGTATCGCCCTAGGTTATGACTGTCTCATGATGAATATCATCCAACAAATCGCTGATCTACGATTTTCCTACATATTGTTTCTACTAAGTTACTACTGCTATTGTTACTATTGCACTTGCTACAAAACTACTACTATCACTGTTACTGTTATTATTGTTGTTGCTACTACTATCGAAACTATCATACAACTTTGCTACTGATCACTTCGCTGCATATAATTAATCTCCAGGTGTGGTTGAATTGAGAACCCAACTGCTAATACTTACAAATATTCTTTTGCTCCCCTTGTGTCGAATCTATAAATTTGGGTTGAATACTCTACCCTCAAAAACTGTTGCGACCCCCTATACTTGTGGGTTATCAAGACCTTTTTCTAGCACCGTTGCTAGGGAGCATAGCTATATTTGTTGAGTCACTTGGGATTATTATCAAATTATCACTATTAAGAATCTGAAGGATGCTAAGACTAAGATTTTCCCCTGTAAGACGAGGGGAGGTAAGGAACTGCCATCTAGCTCCGCACTTGATTCACCTTCTGTTATAAGTAAACTTGCAACACAGCCACATGCTATTAATTCTGATATGTCGCAAGTTAGTGATGATGCTACTTCTTCTATGAATGCTACTCATGATGATGCTAGTACCTTGCTTGATGATAATGTGACACTAGGTGAATTTCTTAATGAACAAATTGCTAGAGTAGGACGGCAGGATATTGTTGAAACTGATGATGAGCTTGAAACTAAAAATCTTGAAACACCTATTAGAACTAGCCCTCCTAGATATGAATTGCCAAAGGTACCACAAGGTTATGTTATGGGTGAGGAGACAACTAGAGATATTCTTTCTTGTAAGGATAGAGATGATATAGAAAAATTATTATGCAAGTATAAAGAAAGATCTTTGAATGCTAGAATGAAATGTGATCCTAAGTTTGCTACTTCACCTATCTTTATTGATGATAAGGATTATGAATTCTCTGTCGACCCAGAGTTAATTACTTTGGTTGAATCTAATACATTCCATGGTTATGAAACTAAAACTATTGTGGCACATCTTACTAAATTGAATGACATAGCCACTCTTTTTGCTCATGATGAGAAGATTTGCTATTACTATATCCTCAAATTATTTACGTTCTTATTGAAGGGTGATGCTAAAGCTTGGTGCAATACCCTTGCTCCTGGTTGTGTGCGTAGTCCCTAGGATATGATTTATTACTTCTCTGAAAAATATTTCCCTACTCATAAGAAACAAGCTGCCTTGCAGGAAATATTTAACCTTGTGCAAATTGAAGAAGAGAGTCTCCCACAAGCTTGGGGGAGGCTTCTCCAATTGCTTAATGCTTTGCCCAATCATCCTCTTAAGAAAAATGAAATACTTGATATCTTCTATAATGGACTAACCGATGCTTCTAGGGATTTCCTAGATAGTTGTGCTGGTTGTGTTTTCAGGGAACGAACTATTGAGCAAGCTAAAGAATTATTGAATAACATACTGAAAAATTATGATGATTGGACTCCTCCTGAAACACCGCCTAAACCCGCTCCAAGGAAGAGAGGTATCTTATATCTCAGTCCTGAAGATATGCAAGAGGCAAAGAAATCTATGAAGTAAAAAGGTATTAAAGCCGAGGATGTCAAAAAATTACCTCATATTGAAGAAATACATGGGCTTGATACACCACCATTCTTTAATGAAATTCAATGATAGTGATAATCCTCATAATAAACATCCTAGCCAATGCCTTTATGAGTTTGATAATTACATTAGAAAGCAAGATCACTTCAATGTAAATGTTATGAAACAATTAAAATACAACTCTGATATGATTGCTCGCTTGAATGACTTGTTATTTAGAATCTCAAATGATGTTAGAGGTGTAGGGAAGCATGCTTCTATGGTTCAAACTCAGTTAGAACAAGTTGCTAAATCTCAAAGAGAGTTGCTTGATGAAATGAACAATAATATCACTACTAGGGAAAACCTTATGCACAAAAACTTAGTAGTAGCACTGGTCAAAAAGGGGCGCTACTGCTAATTATCTGTAGCGCATGCAGATAACAGGCGCTACTGCTACTAGCTTAGTAGTAGTGTGTCTCGGTAGAACCACACTACTACTAAAATTGGCCGACCGTTCCCGCCACGCTAGGTTTAGCAGTAGCGCGCCCACGATAACCGCTCTACTGCTAACTAGATAGTAGTAGTGCACTTTTTCTGCATCTCGCTACTGCTAATTTTGAACCTAGCCACATGGCGGGCCCCGCTTAGTAGTAGTGCGTCTGCCTGGAGCGCGCTACTGCTATGGTGGTAGCAGCAGCGCATTTTGCGACCAACGCTACTGCTAAACCGCAGCCATAACACCTTCTCCCTCCCCCTCTCCCCCTCCCCCATCCTCTCTTCCTTCACTTTCCCCTCCCATTGCTACCTCTTGAGCACTGCGTTGGTTTTCCCTTGAAGAGGAAAGGGTGATGCAACAAAGTAGCGTAAGTATTTCCCTTAGTTTTTGAGAACCAAGCTATCAATCCAGTAGGAGGCTCCTCAAAAGTCCCATGCACCTACACAAACAAACAAGAACCTCGCAACCAACACGATAAAGGGGTTGTCAATCCCTTCACGCTAACTTGCGAAAGTGAGATCTGATAGAGATAATAAGATAAGATAAATATTTTTGGTATTTTTATGATATAGATTGGAAAGTAAAGATGCAAATAAAAGTAGATGGGAAACTTATATGATAAAAGATAGACCCGGGGGCCATAGGTTTCACTAGTGGCTTCTCTCAAGATAGCATAAGTATTACGGTGGGTGAACAAATTACTGTCAAGCAATTGATAGAAAAGTGCATAGTTATGAGATTATCTAGGCATGATCATGTATATAGGCATCACGTCCGTGACAAGTAGATCGAAACGATTCTGCATCTACTACTATTACTGCACACATCGACCGACTCCTGCCTGCATCTAGAGTATTAAGTTCATGAAGAACAGAGCAACTCATTAAGAAAGATGGCATGATGTAGAGGGATAAACTCATGCAATATGATATAAACACCATCTTTTTATCCTCGATGGCAGCATTACAATACGTGCCTTGCTGCCCCTGCTGTCACTGGGAAAGGACACCGCGAGATTGAACCCAAAGCTAAGCACTTCTGCCATTGCAAGAAATATCAATCTAGTAGGCCAAACCAAACTGATAATTCGAAGAGACTTGCAAAGATAACCAATTACACATAAAAGAATTCAGAGAAGATTCAATTATTTCTCATAGATAAACTTGATCATAAACCCACAATTCATCGGATCTCGACAAACACACCGCAAAAAGAGTTACATCGAATAGATCTCCAAGAAGATCGAGGAGAACTTTGTATTGAGATACAAAGAGAGAGAAGAAGTCATCTAGCTAATAACTATGGACCCGAAGGTCTGTGGTAAACTACTCACAACTCATTGGAGAGGCCTTCGAGATGATGTAGAGGCCCTCCTGGTCGATTCCCCCTCCGGCGAAGCGCCGGCGAAGGCTCCAAGATGGGATCTCACGCATACAGAAGTTTGCAGCGGTGGAATTAGGTTTTCATGGTGCTCGGATATATATAGGAGGAAGAAGTAAGTCGGTTGAGCCACGAGGGGCCCACGAGGGGTGGGGGGCGCCCACCCCCTTAGTGCACGCCGGGCACCCTTGTGGCCGCTTTGTTTGCTGATTGACATCCACTCCAAGTCTCCTGGTTTGCATTTGTTCCGAAAAGATCGCTCCCGAAGGTTTCGTCCCGTTTGGACCCCGTTTGATATTCCTTTTCTTCGATACACTGAAATAGGCAAAAAAATAGCAATTCGGGCTGGGCCTCCGGTTAGTAGGTTAGTCCCAAATAATGATATAAAAGTGTAAAGTAAAGCCCATAAACATCCAAAACGGGTAATATAATAGCATGGAACAATAAAAAATTATAGATACGTTGGAGACGTATCAAGCATCCCCAAGCTTAATTCCTGCTCGTCCTCAAGTAGGTAAATGATAAAAACAGAATTTTTGATGTGGAATGCTACCTAGCATATTTCTCAATGTAATTTTCTTTATTGTGGCATGGATGTTCAGATCCAAATGATTCAAAATAAAAGTTCATATTGACATAAAAACATTAATACTTCAAGCATACTAACAAAGCAATCATGTCTTCTCAAAATAACATGGCTAAAGAAAGCTATCCCTACAAAATCATATAGTCTGGCTATGCTCTATCTTCATCACAGAAAGTATTTAATCATGCACAACCCCGATGACAAGCCAAGCAATTGTTTCATACTTTAGTATTCTTAAACTTTTTCAACTTTCACGCAATACATGAGCGTGAGCCATGGACATAGCACTATATGTGGAATAGAATGGTGGTTGTGGAGAAGACAAAAAAAGGAGAAGATAGTCTCACATCAACTAGGCGTACCAACGGGCTATGGAGATGCCCATTAATAGATATCAATGTGAGTGAGTAGGGATTGCCATGCAACAGATGCATTAGAGCTATAAATGTATGAAAGCTCAATAAAAGAAACTTGGGTGTGCATCCAACTTGCTTGCTCACGAAGACCTAAGGCGTTTTGAGGAAGCCCATCATTGGAATATACAAGCCAAGTTCTATAATTAAAAATTCCCACCAGTATATGAAAGTGACAACATAGGAGACTCTCTATCATGAAGATAATGGTGCTACTTACAAGTGTTGTAAAAAGGATAGTAACATTGTCCCTTCTCTCTTTTTCTCTCATTTTTTCATTTTTTTCTTTTCTTCTTTTTATTTGGCCTTTCTGATGAGGACATGACCACCTTGGATATGACCAAAAATATTGCATATATGCATATTTGTCAGGTGATTTCTAGTGCAAACTATTCAATAATCTATTTATGTTATCCAGAACAAAAATACTTCACACACTTTTGTGATTTGTCTAATTGCAGGTGTATGGGACATTTGTACAATCCACATATGAAGATAAGGAAGAAAGAGATGTTTACTTGCTGTCCAAAAAGTTCTTTCACGTCACTTTTGGCCCAAGAGAAGATAGAGTCCAAGTCTCTCACGTTCTGGATTCAGATTCGGACTGCACAGACATACCTGACTCAAAACACACACAAGTTTTTCATACGGACTCCGAATTGGGTGATTCTTTTTTTGTTGGAAACTAGATTTCGTGCACCTTCCAACCCAATTGGAATCACCTTCAAATTCGTCCGGGGCGTTGAGTTGTGGACGAAACAATCTGATGCTGCAGCAGAATCCGAGTCAAACTACAAGTCCAAAGGTGTTACATCACCTCCACTTGGGCCCATGAGCCTTGTACGACCTAGGGTTAGTTTTAGGCTGCCTTGGGACGTCCTCCCACCTCCTTGGCCGCCACCCCTTGCTCCTATATAAGTAGATCCATCTAGTAGCTTTTTCCTTGGGATTTGTTTAGTTAAAAGTTAGCCAACGCAACTTCGTGTACTTCGTTTGTGTCCAACGACCAGACCAAGACCGCTTACGGATCCCCACCATTATCAATACCTCATATATATTTGCAATATTCAGATTGCTTTATCATATTCTTGCTCGTTCTTCGATTGCTTGCAGGAATAGACCTTCGTGGTCAGGCTGACCGTGCTTCCGGCATCGTCAGTAACCTCAGGAGATTGGTTTAGCGATTGCTAAGGCGCAACGTCGTGCACGTTTGTAGTCGGATCATCAAAGTTGTCTCCACCAAATCGATAGTTATCATCTCATCGAAAGATCGGGACACCCTCGCCTCTATCAAGTGGTATCAGTTTTCAGGTTGCTCGGTGAGAATTTCCAGTTTTCCTAGATTAGATTTATTTTCTTACCTATTGTCCAAGAAAAAGCCACAAAAAAGAGTTAGATCTATTCATCCTTGGTCCAAGCCAGTCTGAGCCTTTGCAATTTTCTTTTCATTGCTTGCATAGTTGAATTATCGGTTGCATCGTCGTGTCGAGTTGCTGGTCTTAGTGTCTAGTTCGTTTAGAGTTTCGAGTTCTGTTCACATTAGTCACACCACCGCTGCATCATTATCTCTTCCGCTGTCCACCACCCATCCATCAATTTCCACCACGTGCTACCCACCATTCATTGTCATAATAATAGTTGAGATCGTTCACATCTTCACTTGATCCAATCTGCATCTTATCTAGTTTGTTTTGGAAAGAGGGAGAAAAAAAGAGAGAAAAAAAGGAGAAAAAAGGAGAAAAAAAGTCAGAGAGAAAAAAAGGAGAGAAAGAAAAAAAAAGTGTGAGGAAAAAAAAAGAAGAAAAAAAAACAAAAAAATCGGCACAAACTTTTTCAGAGGAAAGTTGGAGACAAAGTTGTTGATATATCCTGCTTGGCTGTTGTTTCACCTCATTATCTTTACTGCCGTTGTGATCTTCACTTATATCTTGCTGTCCAGAGCTACTTAGTATCCTTCATTGATGCTAGTTGTGCTACGACGTGACCTCATTAGTGTTCTAGGCTCGCGTCTCTAGTCCGGTCTAGCCTAGGACCAGCACAGTACCATCGTTGAGCGTTTATTCAACATTGCATCTTTGAATTGATTATTGCTAATCTTTTGCTACCATATATAGCCAACCCAGCTCCACATATTTCTACACCGTGTATACGTACGCTCCCCTGGCAATCGCTTTACTCAATATTCGGAGTTACTTGACACCGCTGGTTGCCGATCACCGCCTGCTGCATGGTAAGAACTTGTAAGACATTGATATTTGCTTTACTATGAGCGTTTTACCACCACATCCTAGTAGTTATAGGAACATTATTTTTGGGTTTTGTTTCTTGTTCTACTAATCATGACAGGATCCAGAGTCAATTCATGGGCTTTGTCGATCGCGGGAGACGTGCCACCACCTTTGCAAATACCACAACCGTCACGAGAGGTGCACAAACATCCAAATGCACATGATCAGGTTAATGTATCTATACCACCATTTAATGGCCGTTTTAAACCTGCTTTATATATTGAATGGGAGTTCGACATAAAAAATATATTTGCTTGCCATAATTTCGATGAACATAAAAAGGTTAAGGTTGCGGTTGGTTCTTTCACTGGTTATGCTTTGGTTTGGTGGAGTGAATATTGTCGGTTACACCCTGATTATATACCTACTACTTGGGATGATTTGAAACTTGCCATGCGACATACTTTCGTCCCTGCTTATTATACTCGTGACATGATTAAGAAGTTGCAACACTTAAAACAAGGTAGTGAAACTGTAACAAAATATTATGATGATTTACAAACTACCTTGTTGCATTCCTCTTTAGAAGAAAGTGAAGATGATTTTATGGATAGATTTTGGGGAGGATTAAACCGTGATATTCAAGAGATACTAATTCATGAAGAGTGTTATCCTATGGACCATTTGTTTCATCTTGCTTGCAAAGCTGAACAGGAAATAAAACGACGTGTTGGCCACGAGGAGAACAAGCACATGGTGCACATTCCAAGAGTTGATATGATTGTTCCTTCAACTACTAGGCATACTATGACAACCACATCCGTTGTTGTCAGGACTACATCACCTCCACCATGTGACACATCGCCCCCGAGAGTGGCTACATCATCTGAGTTGATCATAAGAGGTAATGACAAAGGTACTGATCTTCCATCTCTACATGAGAATGATGAATGCCTTGTCAATTTGAATGCACCATCTGATGAGCTACCCACTACTTTGATCACACCACCTATTTTAGAGGACTACGTTGATAATTTGACTTTGCCATGTGATCAAACAACTGAAATACCAACAATTTTGAGTGCACCCATTGAATTAACTATTGATGCAAAAGAACCAATGTTTAATCATTTTGATATGACCTCTAATCTTGGTGATGATTCTATGTTGAATGACTTATTGCATGTTTGCTTATTTAAGCATGTTGTAGCATGTAAATTTGATGCAAGTAAGGTTTATTCACCAATGTTGGGATGGTTTAATGATGAACATTGTCAATCTTTTGAAATGAATAAGAGCTTCACTTATATGTGCAAACTGAGTTGCAATATTTTCATACCTTCTACTTCTTGTGCTAATTTTTTGGCTTTAGATTTTATGAACTATGCAAGTTACTCATCTATTCATGTGTCATATATGCAAAAATCAAGGGAAGTAAAAATGGATGACATATACATATACAACATGTACACCTTGTCTCTTTTGTTAGCCACATTTCAGATTAAGCAACGCCGAGGACGACTTTATTTTCAAGAAGGGGAGGATGATGAGGACATGACTACCTTGGATATGACCAAAAATATTGCATATATGCATATTTGTCAGGTGATTTCTAGTGCAAACTATTCAATAATCTATTTATGTTATCCAGAACAAAAATACTTCACACACTTTTGTGTTTTGTCTAATTGCAGGTGTATGGGACATTTGTACAATCCACATATGAAGATAAGGAAGAAAGAGATGTTTATTTGCTGTCCAAAAAGTTCTTTCACGTCACTTTTGGCCCAAGAGAAGATAGAGTCCAAGTTTCTCACGTTCTGGATTCAGATTCGGACTGCACAGACATACCTGACTCAAAACACACACAAGTTTTTCATACGGACTCCGAATTGGGTGATTCTTTTTTGTTGGAAACTAGATTTCGTGCACCTTCCAACCCAATTGGAATCACCTTCAAATTCGTCCGGGGCGTTGAGTTGTGTACGAAACAATCTGATGCTGCAGCAGAATCCGAGTCAAACTACAAGTCCAAAGGTGTTACATCACCTCCACTTGGGCCCATGAGCCTTGTACGACCTAGGGTTAGTTTTAGGCTGCCTTGGGACGTCCTCCCACCTCCTTGGCCGCCACCCCTTGCTCCTATATAAGTAGATCCATCTAGTAGCTTTTTCCTTGGGATTTGTTTAGTTAAAAGTTAGCCAACGCAACTTCGTGTACTTCGTTTGTGTCCAACGACCAGACCAAGACCGCTTACGGATCCCCACCATTATCAATACCTCATATATATTTGCAATATTCAGATTGCTTTATCATATTCTTGCTCGTTCTTCGATTGCTTGCAGGAATAGACCTTCGTGGTCAGGCTGACCGTGCTTCCGGCATCGTCAGTAACCTCAGGAGATTGGTTTAGCGATTGCTAAGGCGCAACGTCGTGCACGTTTGTAGTCGGATCATCAAAGTCGTCTCCACCAAATCGATAGTTATCATCTCATCGAAAGATCGGGACACCCTCGCCTCTATCACTTTCTCTTTTTTTATTTGGCCTTTCTCTTTTCTTTTTTTAAGTCCGAAGTCTCATCCCGACTTGTGGGGGAATCATAGTCTCCATCATCCTTTCCTCACTTGGGATAATGCTCTAATGAAGATCATCACACTTTTATTTACTTACAACTCAAGATTACAACTCAATACTTAGGACAAAATATGACTCTATATGAATGCCTCCGGCGGTGTACCGGGATATGCAATGAATCAAGAGTGACATGTATGGAAGAATTATGAAGGTGGCTTTGCCAAAAATACGATGTCAACTACATGATCATGCAAAAGCAATATGACAATGATGATGCGTGTCATAATAAACGGAACGGTGGAAAGTTGCATGGCAATATATCTCGGAATGGCTATGGAAATGCCATAATAGGTAGGTATGGTGGCTGTTTTGATGAAGGTATATGGTGGGTGTATGGTACCGGTGAAAGTTGCACGGCACAAGGGAGGCTAGCAATGGTGGAAGGGTGAGAGTGCATATAATCCATGGACTCAACATTAGTCATAAAGAACTCTTATACTTATTGCAAAAATCTACAAGTCATTGAAAACAAACTACTACGTGCATGCTCCTAGGGGGATAGATTGGTAGGAAAAGACCATCGCTCGTCCCCGACCGCCACTCATAAGGAAGACAATCAATAAATAAATTATGCTCCAACTTCATCACAAAGCGGTTCACCATACGTGCATGCTACGGGAATCACAAACTTCAACACAAGTTGATGCGGAGCATCCTTCGGTCATCCCCACGGACCTTCCGTCGCCTCATGATAGAGGCAAAGGTGTCCCGTCTTTCGATGAGATGGTGGATTTCGCTTTGGTGGAAGTCGACTTTGACGATCCGACTACGAACGTGTGAGGACGTCGCGCCTTAGCAATCGCTAAACCAACTCCGAGAGGTTATTGACCACGCCGGAGCACGATCAACCTGACCACGAGGGTCTGTTTCCTGCGAGCAGACGAAGAACAAGCAAGAAACTAAGATTGCAATCTGGATATTGCGAATATAAGATGAAAGCTTTATTGATCAAGGTGGGGTTCTGTGACGCCTTTGTCTGGTCGTTGAACACAAACGAAGTACGCGAAGTTGCAGCTATGGCGAACTTTTAATCTAAACAAAACCCAAAGTCTAAACGATGCCCTAAGGGCTGTATATATGGAGGAAGAGGGGGGAATTTCGTGGCCCTTGGTGGAGGGGTCCGAAATCAACCCTATCTCTTGTTTCCCCACACATACGGACTCTAAAAATAGCCTATACTTATGTATTTCGAAATTACATGGGCCTGGCCCAATAATAAGGTGACGCAGCACCTAAAATAGCCTCGGGACGAAATTTATGAAGTGGCATCTTGTATATTTCGTCCAAGGCTTCCTGCACCCATTATGGTGGCTTCAAAGTCCTGAAATCATCACTTGTAACTCCGTTCTTGTTCCCCTTGCGCATGCCATCATCTCCATGCTTGTTCTTGCTCCAATGTTCATCCTTCTCCAAGCTAGGCCCTTCATTTGTAAGCAAAACAAATGTATCCAATTTAGGCAGCATCATATTCTCATGAACATTAGAATCATTACCAAGAAACGAAAGTACCTGGTAATTTAGTTGGCGTGCACGAGCTCTAGTAATTGGTCCAGTATGTATAGCAGCAGGGGCTGTGGGTGTAACAATTGTATTGATGTCCTCATCATCCTCCCCTTCTTGAAATGAAGTCGTCCTCGACGGAAGTTCATCTTCCTCACCCAAATAAGGCTTCAAATCTGCAATGTTAAAAGTGGGACTAACCCCAAAATCTGCAGGCAGCTCAAGTTTATATGCATTATCATTTATTTTGTCTAACACCTTAAAGGGACCATCAGCACGTGGCATTAGCTTTGATTTGCGCAAATCAGGAAATCTATCCTTACGCAAATGTAACCAAACAAGATCTCCAGGTGCAAACACAACATGTTTTCTACCCTTATCTCCAGCAAGTTTATATTTAGCATTCATACGCTCAATGTTTTCCTTAGTTAACTCATGCATTTTTAAAATCAATTCAGCACGTTGTTTAGCATCAAAATTAACCTTCTCCGAAGATGGAAGAGGCAACAAATCAATAGGTGCACGAGGTAGGAAACCATACACAACTTCAAAAGGGCACATCTTAGTAGTAGAATGCAATGAACGATTATAAGCAAATTCAATATGAGGCAAGCATTCCTCCCACATTTTCTTATTATTCTTCAAAACAGCCCTAAGCATAGGAGACAACGTTCTATTGACTACTTCAGTTTGTCCATCAGTTTGGGGGTGACAAGTAGTACTAAAAAGCAGTTTAGTCCCCAACTTAGCCCATAAACATCTCCAAAAGTGGCTAAGAAATTTAGTATCACGATCCGAAACAATAGTATTTGGCACACCATGCAAGCGAATAATTTCACGAAAGAACAAATCAGCAACATTAACAGCATCATCGCTTTTATGACATGGTATAAAGTGTGCCATTTTCGAGAATCTATCCACGACAACAAATATGCTATCCCTCCCCTTCTTTGTTCGAGGTAAACCTAAAACAAAGTCCATAGATATATCCTCCCAAGGAACACTAGGTACAGGCAAAGGCATATATAAACCATGAGGATTGAGTCGTGACTTAGCTTTTTGACATGTAGTGCAGCGAGCAACAAAACGCTCAACATCCCGTCTCATCTTTGGCCAAAAGAAATGTGTAGCAAGTACGTCCTCCGTCTTCTTCACGCCAAAGTGTCCCATTAATCCTCCTCCATGCGCCTCCTGCAACAACAAAAGACGAACGGAGCTAGCTGGAATGCATAGCTTGTTAGCACGAAACACAAATCCATCGTTAACGACGAACTTGTTCCACATTCTTCCTTCTTTACAATTCTGCATTACATCTTTAAAATCGGCATCATGCACATATTGATCTTTGATGGTCTCCAAACCAAATATTTTGAAGTCAAGTTGTGAAAGCATAGTATAGCGGCGAGACAATGCATCAGCAATAACATTTTCTTTTCCCTTCTTGTGTTTAATGACATAAGGAAAAGTCTCAATGAATTCAACCCATTTAGCATGTCTACGATTCAGTTTAGCTTGACTTTTAATATGTTTCAAAGATTCATGATCAGAATGTATAACAAATTCTTTGGGCCATAATAATGTTGCCATGTTTCTAAAGTCCGAACAAGAGCATATAATTCTTTATCATAAGTAGAATAATTCAGACTAGGCCCACTCAATTTTTCAGAAAAGTATGCAACAGGTTTGCCATCTTGTAATAACACACCTCCTAATCCAATTCCACTAGCATCACATTCAAGCTCAAAAGTCTTATTAAAATCAGGAAGTTGGAGTAAAGGAGCATGTGTCAACTTATCTTTCAATACCGTGAAGGCTTCTTCCTGTGCGGTACCCCAAACAAACGGCACATCCTTCTTTGTAAGCTCGTTGAGAGGTGCAGCAATGGTGCTGAAATCTCTCACAAAACGCCTATAGAATCCAGCGAGGCCAAGAAAACTCCTCACTTGTGTGACCGTTTTGGGCTGCGGCCAACTCTCAATAGCTTCAATCTTGGCTTTGTCAACTTCAATTCCCTGTGGAGTAACAACATAGCCAAGAAAAGATACTCGGTCGGTGCAAAAGGTGCACTTCCCAAGGTTACCAAACAAACGTGCATCACGTAGAGCAATAAAAACAACATGTAAATGTTCCAAATGTTCTTCCAAAGATCTGCTATAAATCAGTATATCATCAAAATAGACTACCACAAATCGTCCAATGAAAGCACGTAAAACTTCGTTCATTAGTCTCATGAAAGTACTAGGCGCATTAGTTAACCCAAAAGGCATGACTAACCACTCATATAATCCAAACTTAGTTTTAAATGCTGTTTTCCATTCATCTCCCAATTTCATACGAATTTGATGGTATCCACTATGCAAATCAACTTTGGAGAATATTGTAGAGCCACTCAATTCATCAAGCATATCATCTAGCCTAGGAATAGGATGACGATAACGAATAGTAATATTATTAATGCCTCTACAATCAACACACATACGTGATGTACCATCCTTTTTCGGCACTAGAATAATAGGAACAGCACAAGGACTAAGGGATTCGCGTATATAACCTTTGTCGAGAAGCTCTTGTACTTGACGCATAATCTCCTTCGTCTCCTCTGGATTGGTACGGTATGGTGCATGGTTTGGCGGTGAAGCACCGGGAATTAAGTCAATCTGATGCTCAATCCCTCGAATAGGCGGTAATCCCGGTGGCACGTCTTGTGGAAAGACGTCAGCGAACTCCTGCAAAATGTTAGTGACAGCAGGAGGCAAAGAGGAAGGCACGTCCTCGAATGAAAATAATGCCTCTTTGCACACAAAAGCATAGCAAACAGATTTGCTGAAATCTAGCTCATCAATATCAGATTTGGTGGCAAATAAACATGCACTTTTCAATTTAATTTCAGAAGCAACACTAGATGGTTTATTATTAGGCTTCATTTGTTGCTCAAATTCTTTTGCCACAATCTGATTTTCACTCTTATTCGTCTCCTGTTTTGCTTTATTAGCTCTATTAATATCATCTTTCAAAATGGAATCAGGAGTCATAGGAAGCAAAGTAATAGTTTTACCCTTATGAACAAGAGTATAGTGATTGTTTCTACCATGGTGTACAGAATTTTTATCAAATTGCCATGGTCTACCAAGTAATAAGGAACATGCTTGCATAGGTACCACATCACAATCAACATAATCAGCATATGTAGAGATACTAAAATGCACACGAACAGTACGTGTTACCTTAACCTTGCCGCTGTTGTTGAACCATTGGATGTAGTAAGGATGTGGATGTGGTCTTGTGGTGAGAGAAAGCTTCTCCACCATCTCCATGCTAGCCAAGTTGTTGCAGCTCCCTCCGTCTATGATGACGCGCACAGAACGTTCCTTCACAACTCCCTTGGTATGGAACAAATTGTGCCTCTGATTTTGCTCAGCTTGTGTGACCTGCACACTCAAAACACGTTGAGCAACTAAACATTCATACCTGTCAGCGTCTTCAGGAGCCATGTATTGCGTCTCATGATCAGAATCATCTCCACCATGTTCTTCACGTGTAATAACAGCCAAAGTCTCCTCATCATAGTCACTAGCGGACTCATATCCACCATCCGCGGTAGCAATCATCACACGCGGAGATTTGCATTCTCTCGCATAATGACCTCCTCCCTTACAACGACGACAAATAATATCACTTGTGTGCCCTGTTGATGCCATGGAAGAAGAAGAACGCTGTGCAGGCCCCGCAGGTGCGCTCTTGGCAGATAATGGTGGTTGTGCCTGTTTTCTTGTATCACGGCTGGAGGTGGCACCGGATGGAGGTGCTGGTGCAGTTGAAGTAGAAGATGCACGTGGTGTCCATGATGAAGGTCGGCGTGCAGAAAAGTTAGTTCGCCCCAATGCTTGTCGATCCTGCACTTCACGTTCAGCTTTACAAGCAAGATGGAATAAACGAGTGATATTAGTATACTCCTTATAGTCTAGAATGGTCTGAATCTCTCTATTTAATCCACCCAGAAAACGTGCAAGCATAGCTTCATTCTCCTCAACAATACCACATCCAATCATGCCAGTTTGTAATTCCTGATAATATTCTTCTACAGAATTTTTCCCTTGTCTTAAACGCTGCAATTTTTGAAGCAATTCACGTTGATAATATGGTGGAACCCAACGCGTACGCATAGCAGTTTTCAAAGCAGCCCAAGTAGTTGGAATAGGATATAATCTACAATGTTCAGACCACCATATACATGCAAAACTAGTGAAAGCACAAACGGCAGCAGCAACTCGTCTCTCCTCAGGATATTGTAAACATGTAAATCGTTGTTCAGTTTCTAACTCCCAAGTAAGATATATATCAGGAACATATCTACCCTCAAATGGTGGAATATTCAATTTCAGTTTAGGAATATGGACATCATCTCGTACCTGAGGTGGTGGTGCAGGCCTACCATTACGAATATATACCTGAGGTCGACCTGCTGGTGGTGGTACAGGTGGCTGCACGTAGTGTTGATTTTGATCAACCTCATCCTCATAATCTCCCACATAATCATCCTCCTCCGCATCAGCAGCAGGAGCCACAGAAGTATCAACAGCAGCACCAACAGTTTGGCCAAACGCAAGAGGAACACGGCTTGCTCGGCGGAGGTCTGCTTCGCGACGTGGAGGTAGTCGTCGTTGTTGTTGTTGGAGAGGTGCGTTAGGTGCAGCGGGTGGTGGTGGTGGAAGACGCGCGAGCAATTCATTAAACTTGTTATCGAGCTTTGTTTCGAACGTCTTCTCAAAGCCAGTGATCTTCTCCATGGCCTCTTCAAAATTGTTCAGCACATCTTGCACCTGTTCAGTCAGCATTTGCTGAAACTTATCATGAAGCTCCTTGTTCGATAAATTCTCCCAGTCAATCTCGTCGGCTTGTGATCCTGGCATGGTTAGCAGCAATAGAAACACACAAGAATATGATCCTACAGACTACGAACAAGTGGTGGTGGTGGGTGTCACAAATCCGTCAAGCAAATCTCAAATTCTTACCAGTTCTTACCCAGCAGCAGGCGGTGATCGGCAACCGTTGTAGTCAAAAACTCTCAAGGCTTGGATAGAGCGATTACCAGGGAGAGTCAAACGCACGACGTAGATGTATGTGGAGCTGGGAAAGCTTATAATATGGTAGCAAAACGGGTCAGCAATAATCAATTCAGAGATGCAAAGTTGAATAAACGCTCAACGACGGTACTGTGCTGGTCCTAGGCTAGACTGTGCTAGAGACGCGAGCCTAGAACACCAACAAAATCACGGCGCGGCACGTAAACAAGGGAAAAGCACACTCTGAATTTTTTTTTCGCT
>NW_021243941.1:146534-159995 GCF_002162155.2 Triticum dicoccoides | reverse complement strand
TACATGGGCCTGGCCCAATAATAAGGTGACGCAGCACCTAAAATAGCCTCGGGACGAAATTTAGGAAGTGGCATCTTGTATATTTCGTCCAAGGCTTCATGCACCCATTATGGTGGCTTCAAAGTCCTGAAATCATCACTTGTAACTCCGTTCTTGTTCCCCTTGCGCATGCCATCATCTCCATGCTTGTTCTTGCTCCAATGTTCATCCTTCTCCAAGCTAGGCCCTTCATTTGTAAGCAAAACAAATGTATCCAATTTAGGCAGCATCATATTCTCATGAACATTAGAATCATTACCAAGAAACGAAAGTACCTGGTAATTTAGTTGGCGTGCACGAGCTCTAGTAATTGGTCCAGTATGTATAGCAGCAGGGGCTGTGGGTGTAACAATTGTATTGATGTCCTCATCACCTCACCAAGCACCAAGAGGACCCATGACTAGAGCACGAGCTCGAACTCTCGAGACTGAGGTGACTTCTCTCCTTGATGATATCTCATACGATCCTCTCGAGACATGGCTACTACCTCAATCCGGAATGTTGTGCATGATTAGGTACCAAGAGGACCCTCCCAAGGATGCACGTGAAGATGGTCAAGACCCCAAGTCCGTGGAAGAAGAGGACCAATGGAAGCAGGCAAGGACAGCCTCCAGGCACCGGACATCCGGCCAGGACCCCGCACATCCGGCCCCTGAAGATCCACAAGGCCAAGCATCTGCAGAAGAAGCTACAGGGCCCGGACAACCGGCGTCCAGCCCGGACATCCGGCCCCCACCGGAAATCCGGCCTAAATCCCGGACATCCGGCACTATTGTCCAGGGAGCACAGAAGCTTGCCCCGACAGCCCGGACATCCGGCGTTCGCCCCGGACATCCGGCGCCTCTCGAAGCCGCGGACATCCGGCGTCGCCTCTCAAGTGCACAGAAGAGTCAACTCCACTGGCCCGGACATCCAACCCCTCTAGCCCGGACATCCGGCACCTCGTGAGCGCCCGGACATCTGGCCCGTCGCTCGGACATCCGGCGCCCTCTGCCTGCGCGCAGCTCCTTTGGGCCGTGACCCCTGTACCCCTTCACCCTTTGACTATATATACTCCCTCACCCCGTACGTTTTAGGGTTAGCATTGGTTTAGCTCATATTTGTGTGAGAGCGGAGAAGATCCCCCAAGCGGATTCAAGACCCCTTTCTAGGGAAGATCATCAAGACCTCCATACGGAGAAGAACGGTTCCTTTGTATCGTTACCTTTGTTGATTGTGGATCATGAGTTACTCTTTGTTCTCGGTGATCTAGCACTTGTGTGATTGATTCCTTGTCGGTTTAGTGATTCTCTCTCATTTTCCCCGTGTTTCTCCTTTGTGCTTCCGCGTGTTCTTCGTGATTCCCCGTAGGATCCACTCCAAACGTGAAAGATCGTCACCATAGGGTTCCGCCCTACATCATCTTAGTATCATGAGCCACGTTGATCATGTTTATGGAGCCCCTACCCCGTGTTTTCTAGCTTGATTTTGTTGTTTTCGTCCCAAATCCGAAAATCCCCACCAGAAATAGCCCCAAATTTTTTTTGTGATTTGTTGGTGTGATGAAATTTTGTTGGATTTGGTCCATGGATTTGTGTTGCTGCGTGTGGATCTAGCTTTCCCCACCCTCCCCACCCTTTTCCATCCATCAATTCGTCCGAATTTTTCCCCGGAGTTGCAATTTTCCGTGGAGTTCATCGTGTTCGTCCCCGATCCAGAGCCCGGACATCCACCCCGTGTCCACCAGACATCCGGTGCACCGGACATCCGGCAGCTGGCCCGGACATCCGGCCCCTGGGAAAAGCAATTCCAACCCCCACGCCACTTCCGCATACTTTCGCCCAATTTTGCCCCGGTGCCCACGCCTCCTTCCGCATACCCACAACACCTTCCACAAACACCACCACCGCTCACCGCTACCTCCTATGTCGATTTTGACACGTTTTGGTCTTTGAGATTTTGAGTTGTGCTTCCCGTGTCCTATTGTGTTTCGACTATATAGGTATGGTTCGACGTCACCATCACCACCGCTCATCTTCATCAACTACTCAACATTGCCAAGGACGGTAACCTCGACGACATCTTTGTTATACCTTGCAATTGCATTGATACCCCACATAGCCTTACTTTTGCGTAGCTTACCCATCAAGACTAGCCATTGAGTATTGCCGGCAACATGACTTGTGCACATTAGTGATCATACTCCATAGCATACCATACCAAAGTGGTGCATATCTTGGAATCAACTTGTGTGTCACAAAGTTGTCATAGCATACATAATTGCTATCTTGGTTCATGAAGTTTTGCATGAGAAAAGAGCTCAAAAGTGAAAGAGCCACCCAGGCTTATAAGCAAGAACTATAGCATCATACTACATTAAGATTGTCATATAAGATCATCTTGGATCATAGCACCGCAATACCAAAATTTCGGCGACCGAAAATATTTTTTCCCTATCCTATTTTTAGGTCCCAGGGAGTGTTTTGAGACACTCGCCATCATAGTGATTTTTTGCCGCACTTTTTCATCGTCGCTGCCCTGATTTCCGAAAAAAATTGTCAAAAAAATTTCGTGCCCATCCTGTCAGTTTGACCTGGGAAGAGTTTTGAGACACTCGCCATTATAGTGATTTTTCGCAAAAACAAAACAAAAGAGGAGCACAAAAAAAAAGAAAACAGAGCGCAAAAAAAATTCCAGAGTGTGCTTCTCCCTTGTTTACGTGCAACGCCGTGATTTTGTTAGTGTTCTAGGCTCGCGTCTCTAGCATAGTCTAGCCTAGGACCAGCATAGTACCGTCGTTGAGCGTTTATTCAACTTTGCAACTCTAAATTGATTATGGCTGACCCTTTTTGCTATCATATTATAAGCCTTCCCAGCTCCACATACATCTACGTCGTGCGTTTGACTCTCCCTGGTAATCGCTCTATCCAACCTTTGAGAGTTTTGACTACAACGGTTGCCGATCACCGCCTGCTGCTGGGTAAGAACTGGTAAGAATTTGAGACTTGCTTGACGGATTTGTGACACCCACCACCATCTTTTGTTAGTAGTCTGTAGGATCATATTCTTGTGTGTTTCTATTGCTGCTAACCATGCTAGGATCACAAGCGGACGAGACTGACTGGGAGAACATGACGAATAAGGAGTTGCATGATAAATTTCAGCAAATGATGAGTGAAGAGGTGCAAGATGTGCTAAACAGATTTGAAGAGGCCATGGCGAAGATAGATGGCATGGAGAAGATGATGAGGACATGACTACCTTGGATATTATTTCTACACCGTGTATACGTACGCTCCCCTGGCAATCGCTTTACTCAATATTCGGAGTTACTTGACACCGCTGGTTGCCGATCACCGCCTGCTGCATGGTAAGAACTTGTAAGACATTGATATTTGCTTTACTGTGAGCGTTTTACCACCACATCCTAGTAGTTATAGGAACATTATTTTTGGGTTTTGTTTCTTGTTCTACTAATCATGACAGGATCCAGAGTCAATTCATGGGCTTTGTCGATCGCGGGAGACGTGCCACCACCTTTGCAAATACCACAACCGTCACGAGAGGTGCACAAACATCCAAATGCACATGATCAGGTTAATGTATCTATACCACCATTTAATGGCCGTTTTAAACCTGCTTTATACATTGAATGGGAGTTTGACATAAAAAATATATTTGCTTCCCAGAATTTCAATGAACATAAAAAGGTTAAGGTTGCGGTTGGTTCTTTCACTGGTTATGCTTTGGTTTGGTGGAGTGAATATTGTCGGTTACACCCTGATTATATACCTACTACTTGGGATGATTTGAAACTTGCCATGCGACATACTTTCGTCCCTGCTTATTATACTCGTGACATGATTAAGAAGTTGCAACACTTAAAACAAGGTAGTGAAACTGTAACAAAATATTATGATGATTTACAAACTACCTTGTTGCATTCCTCTTTAGAAGAAAGTGAAGATGATTTTATGGATAGATTTTGGGGAGGATTAAATCGTGATATCCAAGAGATACTAATTCATGAAGAGTGTTATCCTATGGACCATTTGTTTCATCTTGCTTGCAAAGCTGAACAGGAAATAAAACAACGTGTTTGCCACGAGGAGAACAAGCGCACGGTGCACATTCCAAGAGTTGATATGATTGTTCCTTCAACTACTAGGCATACTATGACAACCACATCCGTTGTTGTCAAGACTACATCACCTCCACCATGTGACACATCACCCCCGAGAGTGGCTACATCATCTGAGTTGATCATAAGAGGTAATGACAAAGGTACTGATCTTCCATCTCTACATGAGAATGATGAATGCCTTGTCAATTTGAATGCACCATCTGATGAGCTACCCATTACTTTGATCACACCACCTATTTTAGAGGACTACGTTGACAATTTGAGTTTGCCATGTGATCAAACAACTGAAATACCAACAATTTTGAGTGCACCCATTGAATTAACTATTGATGCAAAAGAACCAATGTTTAATCATTTTGATATGACCTCTAATCTTGGTGATGATTCTGTGTTGAATGACTTATTGCATGTTTGCTTATTTAACCATGTTGTAGCATGTAAATTTGATGCAAGTAAGGTTTATTCTCCAATGTTGGGATGGTTTAATGATGAACATTGTCAATCTTTTGAAATGAATAAGAGCTTCACTTATATGTGCAAACTAAGTTGCAATATTTTCATGCCTTCTACTTCTTGTGCTAATTTTTTGGCTTTAGATTTTATGAACTATGCAAGTTACTCATCTATTCATGTGTCATATATGCAAAAATCAAGGGAAGTAAAAATGGATGACATATACATATACAACATGTACACCTTGTCTCTTTTGTTAGCCACATTTCAGATTAAGCAACGTCGAGGACGGCTTTATTTTCAAGAAGGGGAGGATGATGAGGACATGACTACCTTGGATATGACCAAAAATATTGCATATATGCATATTTGTCAGGTGATTTCTAGTGCAAACTATTCAATAATCTATTTATGTTATCCAGAACAAAAATACTTCACACACTTTTGTGTTTTGTCTAATTGCAGGTGTATGGGACATTTGTACAATCCACATATGAAGATAAGGAAGAAAGAGATGTTTATTTGCTGTCCAAAAAGTTCTCTCACGTCACTTTTGGCCCAAGAGAAGATAGAGTCCAAGTCTCTCACGTTCTGGATTCAGATTCGGACTGCACAGACATACCTGACTCAAAACGCACACAAGTTTTTCATACGGACTCCAAATTGGGTGATTTTTTTTGTTGGAAACTAGATTTCGTGCACTTTACAACCCAAGTGGAATCACCTTCAAATTCGTCCGGAGCGTTGAGTTGTGGACGAAACAATCTGATGCTGCAGCAGAATCCGAGTCAAACTACAAGTCCAAAGGTGTTACATCACCTCCACTTGGGCCCATTGGCCTTGTACGACCTAGATTTAGTTTTAGGCTACCTTGGGACGTCCTCCCACCTCCTTGGCCGCCACCCCTTGCTCCTATATAAGTAGATCCATCTAGTAGCTTTTCCTTGGGATTTGTTTAGTTAAAAGTTAGCCATTGCAACTTCGTGTACTTCGTTTGTGTCCAACGACCAGACCAAGACCGCTTCCGGATCCCCACCATTATCAATACTTCATATTTATTTGCAATATTCAGATTGCTTTATCATATTCTTGCTCGTTCTTCGATTGCTTGCAGGAATAGACCTTCGTGGTCAGGCTGACCGTGCTTCCAGCATTGTCAGTAACCTCAGGAAATTGGTTTAGCGATTGCCAAGGCGCAACGTCGTGCACGTTTGTAGTCGGATCGTCAAAGTCGTCTCCACCAAATCGATAGTTATCATCTCATCGAAAGATCGGGACACCTCGCCTCTATCAGAAGACATTCTAAACAAAGCTCGATAACAAGTTTAATGAATTGCTCGCGCGTCTTCCACCACCACCACCCGCTGCACCTAATGCACCTTTACAACAACAACAACGACTACCTCCACGTCATGAAACAGCCCTCCGCCGAGCGAGCCGTGTCCCTCTTGCGTTTGGCCAAACTGTTGGTGCTGCTGTTGATACTTCTGTGGCTCCTGCTGTTGATGCGGAGGAGGATGATTATGTGGGAGATTACGAGGATGAGGTTGATCAAAATCAGAACTACGTGCAACCACCTGCACCACAACCACCAGGTCGTCGACATGCAAATAATCACAATGGTAGGGCTCTCCCTCAGGTACGAGATCATGACCATCTTCCTAAACTGAAATTGAATATTTCACCATTTGATTGTAGATATGTTCCTGATATATATCTTACTTGGGAGTTAGAAACTGAACAACGCTTTACATGTTTACAATATCCTGAGGAGAGACGGGTTGCCGCTGCTGTTTGTGCTTTCACTTGTTTTGCATGTGTATGGTGGTCTGAACATTGTAGATTATATCCTATTCCAACTACTTGGGCTGCTTTGAAAACGGCTATGCGTACTCGCTGGGTTCCACCATATTATCAACGTGAATTGCTTCAAAAATTGCAGCGCTTAAGACAAGGGAAAAATTCTGTAGAAGAATATTATTAGGAATTACAAACTGGCACGATTTAGATGTGGTATTGTTGAGGAGAATGAAGCTATGCTTGCACGTTTTATGGGTGGATTAAATAGAGAGATTCAGACCATTTTAGAGTCTAAGGAGTATACTAATATCACTCGTTTATTCCATCTTGCTTGTAAAGCTGAATGTGAAGTGCAGGATCGACAAGCATTGGTGCAAACTAACTTTTCTGCAGGCCGACCTTCATCATGGACACCGCGTGCATCTTCTACTTCAACTGCACCAGCACCTCCATCAGGTGCCACCTCCAGCCGTGATACAAGAAAGCAGGAACAACCACCATTATCTGCCAAGAGCGCACCTGCCGGGCCTCCATAGAGTTCTTCTTCTTCCATGGCATCAACAGGGCACACAAGTGATACTATTTGTCGTCGTTGTAAGGGAAGAGGTCATTATGCGAGAGAATGCAAATCTAAGTGTGTGATGATTGCTACTGAGGATGGTGGGTATGAGTCCGCTAGTGACTATGATGAGGAGACTTTGGCTCTTATTACACGTGAAGAACATGGTGGAGATGATTCTGATCATGAGACGCAATACATGGCTCCTGAAGACGCTGACAGGTATCCATGTTTAGTTTCTCAACGTGTTTTGAGTGTGCAGGTCACACAAGCTGAGCAAAATCAGAGGCACAATTTGTTCCATACAAAGGGAGTTGTGAAGGAACGTTCTGTGCGCGTCATCATAGACGGAGGGAGCTGCAACAACTTGGCTAGCATAGAGATGGTGGAGAAGCTATCTCTCACCACAAGACCACATCCATATTCTTACTACATCCAATGGTTCAACAACAGCGGCAAGGTTAAGGTAACACGTACTGTTTGTGTGCATTTTAGTATCTCTACATATGCTGATTATGTTGATTGTGATGTGGTACCTATGCAAGCATGTTCCTTATTACTTGGTCGACCATGGCAATTGGATAAAAATTCTGTACACCATGGTAGAAACAATCAGTATACTCTTGTTCATAAGGATGAAAATATTACTTTGCTTCCTATGAATCTTGATTCCATTTCGAAAGATGATATTAATAGAGCCAATAAAGCAAAATAGGACAAAAATAAGAGTGAAATCAGATTGTGGTAAAAGAATTTGAGCAACAAATGAAGCCTAATAGTAAACCATCTAGTGTTGCTTCTGAAATTAAATTAAAAAGTGCATGTTTACTTGCCACTAAATCTGATATTGATGAGCTCGATTTCAGCAAATCTGTTTGCTATGCTTTTGTGTGCAAAGAGGCATTATTTTCATTCGAGGACGTGCCTTCCTCTTTGCCTCCTGCTGTCACTAACATTTTGCAGGAGTTCGCTGACGTCTTTCCACAAGACGTGTCACCGGGATTACCTCCCATTCGAGGGAATAAGCATCAGATTGACTTAATACCCGGTGCATCATTACCCAACCGTGCACCATACCGTACCAATCCAGAGGAGACGAAGGAGATTATGCGTCAAGTACAGGAGCTGCTTGACAAAGGTTATATACGCGAATCCCTTAGTCATTTTGCTGTGCCTATTATTCTAGTGCCGAAAAAGGATGGTACATCACGTATGTGTGTTGATTGTAGAGGCATTAATAATATTACTATTCGTTATCGTCATCCTATTCCTAGGCTAGATGATATGCTTGATGGATTGAGTGGCTCTACAATATTCTCCAAAGTTGATTTGCGTAGTGGATACCATCAAATTCGTATGAAATTGGGAGATGAATGGAAAACAACACTTAAAACTAAGTTTGGATTATATGAGTGGTTAGTCATGCCTTTTGGGTTAACTAATGCAACTAGTACTTTCATGAGATTAATGAACAAAGTTTTACGTGCTTTCATTGGATGATTTGTGGTAGTTTACTTTGATGACATATTGATTTATAGCAGATCTTTGGAAGAACATTCGGAACATTTACGTGCTGTTTTTATTGCTCTACGTGATGCACGTTTGTTTGGTAACCTTGGGAAGTGCACCTTTTGCACCGACCGAGTATCTTTTCTGATGAGGACATGACTACCTTGGATACGACCAAAAATATTGCATACATGCATATTTGTCAGGTGATTTCTAGTGCAAACTATTCAATAATCTATTTATGTTATCCAGAACAAAAATACTTCACACACTTTTGTGTTTTGTCTAATTGCAGGTGTATGGGATATTTGTACAATTCACATATGAAGATAAGGGAGAAAGAGATGTTTAAGTGCTGTTCAAAAAGTTCTTTCACGTCACTTTTGGGCCAAGAGAAGATAGAGTCCAAGTCTCTCACGTTCTGGATTCAGATTCGGACTGCACAGACATACCTGACTCAAAACGCCAACAACTTTTTCATACAGACTCCGAATTGGGTGATTCTTTTTTTTTGTTGGATTCTAGATTTCGTGCTCTTTGCAGCCCAGTTGGATTCACCTTCAAATTCGTCCGGAGCGTTGAGATATCGATGAAACAATCAGACGCTGCAGCAGAATCCGAGTCAAACTACAAGTCCAAAGGTGTTACATCACCTCCACTTGGGCCCATTGGCCTTGTACGACCTAGATTTAGTTTTAGGCTGCCTTGGGACGTCCTCCCATGATAGAGGCGAGGGTGTCCCGATCTTTCGATGAGATGATAACTATCGATTTGGTGGAGACGACTTTGACAATCCGACTACAAACGTGCACGACGTTGCGCCTTAGCAATCGCTAAACCAATCTCCTGAGGTTACTGACGATGCTGGAAGCACGGTCAGCCTGACCACGAAGGTCTATTCCTGCAAGCAATCGAAGAATGAGCAAGAATATGATAAAGCAATCTGAATATTGCAAATATATATGAAGTATTGATAATGGTGGGGATCCAGAAGCGGTCTTGGTCTGGTCGTTGGACACAAACGAAGTACACGAAGTGGCAATGGCTAACTTTTAACTAAACAAATCCCAAAGTCTAAACGATGCCCTAAGGGCTGTATATATGGAGGAAGATGGGGGAATTTCGTGGCCCTTGGTGGAGGGGTCCAAAATCAACCCTATCTCTTGTTTCCCCACACATACGGACTCTAAAAATAGCCTATACTTATGTATTTCGAAATTACATGGGCCTGGCCCAATAATAAGGTGACGCAGCACCTAAAATAGCCTCGGGACGAAATTTATGAAGTGGCATCTTGTATATTTCGTCCAAGGCTTCATGCACCCATTATGGTGGCTTCAAAGTCCTGAAATCATCACTTGTAACTCCGTTCTTGTTCCCCTTGCGCATGCCATCATCCCCATGCTTGTTCTTGCTCCAATGTTCATCCTTCTCCAAGCTAGGCCCTTCATTTGTAAGCAAAACAAATGTATCCAATTTAGGCAGCATCATATTCTCATGAACATTAGAACCATTACCAAGAAACGAAAGTACCTGGTAATTTAGTTGGCGTGCACGAGCTCTAGTAATTGGTCCAGTATGTATAGCAGCAGGGCCTGTGGGTGTAACAATGGTATTGATGTCCTCATCATCCTCCCCTTCTTGAAATGAAGTCGTCCTCGATGGAAACTCATCTTCCTCACCCAAATAAGGCTTCAAATCTGCAATGTTAAAAGTGGGACTAACCCCAAAATCTGCAGGCAGCTCAAGTTTATATGCATTATCATTTATTTTCTCTAACACCTTAAAGGGACCATCAGCACGTGGCATTAGCTTTGATTTGCGCAAATCAGGAAATCTATCCTTACGCAAATGTAACCAAACAAGATCTCCAGGTGCAAACACAACAAGTTTTCTACCCTTATCTCCAGCAAGTTTATATTTAGCATTCATACGCTCAATGTTTTCCTTAGTTAACTCATGCATTTTTAAAATCAATTCAGCACGTTGTTTAGCATCAAAATTAACCTTCTCCGAAGATGGAAGAGGCAACAAATCAATAGGTGCACGAGGTAGGAAACCATACACAACTTCAAAAGGGCACATCTTAGTAGTAGAATGCAATGAACGATTATAAGCAAATTCAATATGAGGCAAGCATTCCTCCCACATTTTCTTATTATTCTTCAAAACAGCCCTAAGCATAGTAGACAACGTTCTATTGACTACTTCAGTTTGGCCATCAGTTTGGGGGTGACAAGTAGTACAAAAAAGCAGTTTAGTCCCCAACTTAGCCCATAAACATCTCCAAAAGTGGCTAAGAAATTTAGTATCACGATCTGAAACAATAGTATTTGGCACACCATGCAAGCGAATAATTTCACGAAAGAACAAATCAGCAACATTAACAGCATCATCGCTTTTATGACATGGTATAAAGTGTGCCATTTTCGAGAATCTATCCACGACAACAAATATGCTATCCCTCCCCTTCTTTGTTCGAGGTAAACCTAAAACAAAGTCCATAGATATATCCTCCCAAGGAACACTAGGTACAGGCAAAGGCATATATAAACCATGAGGATTGAGTCGTGACTTAGCTTTTTGACATGTAGTGCAGCGAGCAATAAAACGCTCAACATCCCGTCTCATCTTTGGCCAAAAGAAATGTGTAGCAAGTACGTCCTCTGTCTTCTTCACGCCAAAGTGTCCCATTAATCCTCCTCCATGCGCCTCCTGCAACAACAAAAGACGAACGGAGCTAGCTGGAATGCATAGCTTGTTAGCACGAAACACAAATCCATCGTTAACGACAAACTTGTTCCACATTCTTCCTTATTTGCAATTCTGCATTACATCTTTAAAATCAGCATCATGCACATATTGATCTTTGATGGTCTCCAAACCAAATATTTTGAAGTCAAGTTGTGAAAGCATAGTATAGCGACGAGACAATGCATCAGCAATAACATTTTCTTTTCCCTTCTTGTGTTTAATGACATAAGGGAAAGTCTCAATGAGCTTACAAAGAAAGATGTGCCTTTTCTTTGGGGTACCGCACAGGAAGAAGCCTTCACGGTATTGAAAGATAAGTTGACACATGCTCCTTTACTCCAACTTCCTGATTTTAATAAGACTTTTGAGTTTGAATGTGATGCTAGTGGAATTGGATTACGAGGTGTGTTATTACAAGATGGCAAACCTGTTGCATACTTTTCTGAAAAATTGAGTGGGCCTAGTCTGAATTATTCTACCACTTGATAGAGGCGAGGGTGTCCCGATCTTTCGATGAGATGATAACTATCGATTTGGTGGAGACGACTTTGACGATCCGACTACAAACGAGCACGACGTTGCGCCTTAGCAATCGCTAAACCAATCTCCTGAGGTTACTGACGATGCTGGAAGCACGGTCAGCCTGACCACGAAGGTCTACTCCTGCAAGCAATCGAAGAACGAGCAAGAATATGATAAAGCAATCTGAATATTGCAAATATATATGAAGTATTGATAATGGTGGGGATCCAGAAGCGGTCTTGGTCTGGTCGTTGGACACAAACGAAGTACACGAAGTTGCAATGGCTAACTTTTAACTAAACAAATCCCAAAGTCTAAACGATGCCCTAAGGGCTGTATATATGGAGGAAGAGGGGGGAATTTCGTGGCCCTTGGTGGAGGGGTCCGAAATCAACCCTATCTCTTGTTTCCCCACACATACGGACTCTAAAAATAGCCTATACTTATGTATTTCGAAATTACATGGGCCTGGCCCAATAATAAGGTGACGCAGCACCTAAAATAGCCTCGGGACGAAATTTATGAAGTGGCATCTTGTATATTTCGTCCAATGCTTCATGCACCCATTATGGTGGCTTCAAAGTCCTGAAATCATCACTTGTAACTCCGTTCTTGTTCCCCTTGCGCATGCCATCATCCCCATGCTTGTTCTTGCTCCAATGTTCATCCTTCTCCAAGCTAGGCCCTTCATTTGTAAGCAAAACAAATGTATCCAATTTAGGCAGCATCATATTCTCATGAACATTAGAATCATTACCAAGAAACGGAAGTACCTGGTAATTTAGTTGGCGTGCACGAGCTCTAGTAATTGGTCCAGTATGTATAGCAGCAGGGCCTGTGGGAGTAACAATGGTATTGATGTCCTCATCATCCCACCTCCTTGGCCGCCACCCCTTGCTCCTATATAAGTAGATCCATCTAGTAGCTTTTCCTTGGGATTTGTTTAGTTAAAAGTTAGCCATTGCAACTTCGTGTACTTCGTTTGTGTCCAACGACCAGACCAAGACCGCTTACGGATCCCCACCTTTATCAATACTTCATATATACTCGCAATATTCTGATTGCTTTTATCATATTCTTGCTTGTTCTTCGATTGCTTGCAGGAATAGACCTTCGTGGTCAGGTTGATTGTGCTCCGGCGTGGTCAATAACCTCTCGGAGTTGGTTTAGCGATTGCTAAGGTGCAACGTCGTGCACGTTTGTAGTCGGATCGTCAAAGTCGTCTCCACCAAATCGATAGTTATCATCTCATCGAAAGATCGGGACACCCCCGCCTCTATCAAGTGGTATCAGTTTTCAGGTTGCTCGGTGAGAATTTCCAGTTTTCCTAGATTAGATTATTTTCTTACCCATTGTCCAAGAAAAAGCCACAAAAAAAGTTAGATATATTCATCCTTTCTCCAAGCCAGTCTGAGCCTTTGCAATTTTCTTTTCATTGTATGCATTATTGAATTATCGGTTGCATCGTCGTGTCGACTTGCTGGTCTTAGTGTCTAGTTCGTTTAGAGTTTCGAGTTCTTTTCACATTAGTCACACCGCCGCTGCATCGTTAGCCCTTCCGTTGTTCACCATCCATCCATCAGTTTCCACCACGTGCTACCCACCGTTCATTGTCATAATCATAGTTGAGATCATTCACATCTTCGCTTGATCCAATCTGCATCTTATCTAGTTTGTTTGGAACGAGAGAGAGAGAAAAAAA
>NW_021243941.1:140374-143645 GCF_002162155.2 Triticum dicoccoides | reverse complement strand
ATTCGGACTGCACAGACATACCTGACTCAAAACGCACACAAGTTTTTCATACGGACTCCGAATTGGGTGATTCTTTTTTTGTTGGAAACTAGATTTCGTGCACTTTCCAACCCAATTGGAATCACCTTCAAATTCGTCCGGAGCGTTGAGTTGTGGACGAAACAATCTGATGCTGCAGCAGAATCCGAGTCAAACTACAAGTCCAAAGGTGTTACATCACCTCCACTTGGGCCCATTGGCCTTGTACGACCTAGATTTAGTTTTAGGCTGCCTTGGGACGTCCTCCCACCTCCTTGGCCGCCACCCCTTGCTCCTATATAAGTAGATCCATCTAGTAGCTTTTCCTTGGGATTTGTTTAGTTAAAAGTTAGCCATTGCAACTTCGTGTACTTCGTTTGTGTCCAACGACCAGACCAAGACCGCTTACGGATCTCCACCTTTGTCAATACTTCATATATACTCGCAATATTTAGATTGCTTTTTATCATATTCTTGCTTGTTCTTCGATTGCTTGCAGGAATAGACCTTCGTGGTCAGGTTGATTGTGCTCCGGCGTGATCAATAACCTCTCGGAGTTGGTTTAGCGATTGTTAAGGCGCAACGTCGTGCACGTTTGTAGTCGGATCGTCAAAGTCGTCTCCACCAAATCAATAGTTATCATCTCATCGAAAGATCGGGACACCCCGCCTCTATCACACAGACATACCTGACTCAAAACGCCAACAACTTTTTCATACAGAATCCGAATTGGGTGATTCTTTTTTTTGTCGGATTCTAGATTTCGTGCTCTTTGCAGCCCAGTTGGATTCACCTTCAAATTCGTCCGGAGCGTTGAGATATCGATGAAACAATCAGACGCTGCAGCAGAATCCGAGTCAAACTACAAGTCCAAAGGTGTTACATCACCTCCACTTGGGCCCATTGGCCTTGTACGACCTAGATTTAGTTTTAGGCTGCCTTGGGACGTCCTCCCACCTCCTTGGCCGCCACCCCTTGCTCCTATATAAGTAGATCCATCTAGTAGCTTTTCCTTGGGATTTGTTTAGTTAAAAGTTAGCCATTGCAACTTCGTGTACTTCGTTTGTGTCCAACGACCAGACCAAGACCGCTTACGGATCCCCACCTTTATCAATACTTCATATATACTCGCAATATTCATATTGCTTTTATCATATTCTTGCTTGTTCTTCGATTGCTTGCAGGAATAGACCTACGTGGTCAGGTTGATTGTGCTCCGGCGTGGTCAATAACCTCTCGGAGTTGGTTTAGGAATTGCTAAGGCGCAACGTCGTGCACGTTTGTAGTCGGATCGTCAAAGTCGTCTCCACCAAATCGATAGTTATCATCTCATCGAAAGATCGGGACACCTCCGCCTCTATCAAGTGGTATCAGTTTTCAGGTTGCTCGGTGAGAATTTCCAGTTTTCCTAGATTAGATTTATTTTCTTACCTATTGTCCAAGAAAAAGCCACAAAAAAAGTTAGATCTATTTATCCTTTCTCCAAGCCAGTCTGAGCCTTTGCAATTTTCTTTTCATTGTATGCATTATTGAATTATCGGTTGCATCGTCGCGTCGACTTGCTGGTCTTAGTGTCTAGTTCGTTTAGAGTTTCGAGTTCTTTTCACATTAGTCACACCGCCGCTGCATCGTTAGCCCTTCCGTTGTTCACCATCCATCCATCAGTTTCCACCACGTGCTACCCACCGTTCATTGTCATAATCATAGTTGAGATCATTCACATCTTCGCTTGATCCAATCTGCATCTTATCTAGTTTGTTTGGAACGAGAGAGAGAAAAAAAAAGAAGGAGAAAAAAAGAGAGAAAAAAAAGTAAAAAAAAAAGTCGGAGAAAAAAAAGGAAAAAAGTGTAAGGAAAAAAAAAGAGAGAAAAAAAAAACAAAATTCGGATCTATCTAGACTCAATCTCGTAGTTGAATTCGAATTGGAATCTGTTTTGTGCACTGTTTAGTAAAACAGGCATAACTTCCTCATACGAAGTCCGTTTTGGCTCCACAAGTACTCAAATTAAAGCTAGCGACTAGACGCATCTGAATAGTTAAAAAAGCTAGTTCAATATTTGGAGCCTCAAAATCAGCTTCTAAATAGGTCTTTTTGCCCTCCAAAGTTCGCGCATACAGTTTGTTCCAGTTTTTCAGGCCAGTTTTAGAATTCTTTGACTCCTCATATCAATTCGGAATTGAGTGATTCTTTCTGCATTGGAAAGCTTGAGTTAGTAGAAAACTTTTAGGAAAATTGGAGAGAGAGTTGTTATATATCCTGCTGGGCAGTTGTTATTCATCATTATCTTTACTGCCGTTGTGATCTTCACTTATATCTTGCTGTCCAGAGCTACTTATCCTTCATTGATGCTAGTTGTGCTATGCCGTGACCTCATTAGTGTTCTAGGCTCGCGTCTCTAGTCCGGTCTAGCCTAGGACCAGCACATTACCGTCGTTGAACGTTTATTCAACATTGCATCTTTGAATTGATTATTGCTAATCTTTTGCTACCATATATAGCCAACCCAGCTCCACATATTTCTACACCGTGTATATGTACGTTCCCTTGGCAATCGCTTTACACAATCTTCAGAGTTAATTGACACCGCTGGTTGGCTATCACCACCTGCCGCATGGTAAGAACTTGTAAGATATTGATATTTGCTTTACTGTGAGCACTTTACAACCACACCCTAGTAGTGCATAGGAACATTATTCTCGAATTTTGTTTCATGTTTCTACTAATCATGACAGGTTCCGGAGAAAGAAGTTTTTGGACGACGAATACATCTTCACCATCACGAGAGTTGGGACAACACACACAAGCACATGGTCAGGTTATCTCTTTACCATCATTTGAGGGTAGATTTAATCCTGCTATTTATCTAGCTTGGGAGTTTGAA
Source organism: Triticum dicoccoides (assembly GCF_002162155.2). NCBI lineage: Eukaryota > Viridiplantae > Streptophyta > Magnoliopsida > Poales > Poaceae > Triticum > Triticum dicoccoides. The sequence continues at coordinate 140,744 of NW_021243941.1, read as the reverse complement.
GTAGAACAAGTTTTTAGTTACCATGACTTTTCTGAACTTGAGCGAGTACGAGCTGCCACTAGAGCATTTACTGGTTTTGCTTCTGTTTGGTGGAGTGTGCATTGCAAGAAAAACATTGATAACCAACCCACAACTTGGAAAGATTTGAAACATGTAATGAGACAACAATTTTTCCCTCGTTACTATCGTCGTGAATTGCTTCGCAAATTTGAACAATTTAAACAAGGCATTAACACTGTTCATGCTTACTACCAAGAGTTCAAATCTTATATGCGTCATTGTGACATAGAAGAATCTGAGGATGATACAATGAATAGATTTTTTGGTGGTTTGAACCATGATATTCAGGCAAGATTTAGGTATATTCCTC
>NW_021243941.1:109231-138042 GCF_002162155.2 Triticum dicoccoides | reverse complement strand
AAAGAAGGAGAAAAAAAAAGAGAAAAAAAAGTAAAAAAAAAAGTCGGAGAAAAAAAAGGAAAAAAGTGTAAGGAAAAAAAAAGAGAGAAAAAAAAACAAAATTCGGATCTATCTAGACTCAATCTCGTAGTTGAATTCAAATTGGAATCTGTTTTGTGCACTGTTTAGTAAAACAGGCATAACTTCCTCATACGAAGTCCGTTTTGGCTCCACAAGTACTCAAATTAAAGCTAGCGACTAGACGCATCTGAATAGTTACAAAAGCTAGCTCAATATTTGGAGCCTCAAAATCAGCTTCTAAATAGGTCTTTTTGCCCTCCAAAGTTCGCGCATACAGTTTGTTCCAGTTTTTCAGGCCAGTTTTAGAATTCTTTGACTCCTCATATCAATTCGGAATTGAGTGATTCTTTCTGCATTGGAAAGCTTGAGTTAGTAGAAAACTTTTCAAGAGGAAAATTGGAGAGAGAGTTGTTATATATCCTGCTGGGCAGTTGTTATTCATCATTATCTTTACTGCCGTTGTGATCTTCACTTATATCTTGCTGTCCAGAGCTACTTATCCTTCATTGATGCTAGTTGTGCTATGCCGTGACCTCATTAGTGTTCTAGGCTCGCGTCTCTAGTCCGGTCTAGCCTAGGACCAGCACATTACCGTCGTTGAACGTTTATTCAACATTGCATCTTTGAATTGATTATTGCTAATCTTTTGCTACCATATATAGCCAACCCAGCTCCACATATTTCTACACCGTGTATATGTACGTTCCCCTGGCAATCGCTTTACACAATCTTCAGAGTTAATTGACACCGCTGGTTGGCTATCACCACCTGCCGCATGGTAAGAACTTGTAAGATATTGATATTTGCTTTACTGTGAGCACTTTACAACCACACCCTAGTAGTGCATAGGAACATTATTCTCGAATTTTGTTTCTTGTTTCTACTAATCATGACAGGTTCCGGAGAAAGAAGTTTTTGGACGACGAATACATCTTCACCATCACGAGAGTTGGGACAACACACACAAGCACATGGTCAGGTTATCTCTTTACCATCATTTGAGGGTAGATTTAATCCTGCTATTTATCTAGCTTGGGAGTTTGAAGTAGAACAAGTTTTTAGTTACCATGACTTTTCTGAACTTGAGCGAGTACGAGCTGCCACTAGAGCATTTACTGGTTTTGCTTCTGTTTGGTGGAGTGTGCATTGCAAGAAAAACATTGATAACCAACCCACAACTTGGAAAGATTTGAAACATGTAATGAGACAACAATTTTTCCCTCGTTACTATCGTCGTGAATTGCTTCGCAAATTTGAACAATTTAAACAAGGCATTAACACTGTTCATGCTTACTACCAAGAGTTCAAATCTTATATGCGTCATTGTGACATAGAAGAATCTGAGGATGATACAATGAATAGATTTTTTGGTGGTTTGAACCATGATATTCAGGCAAGATTTAGGTATATTCCTCGTTGCATTACTGGTATGTATGTTCGTGCTTGTACCTTTGAGAGACAGTTACAGGAGGATCCATTGGGTGACTACAACAACTACTATTCCAATTCATGCTCACTACGATCGGTTGATTCCTCCACCGTTGCACCTACTAGAGCAGCCACACCTCAGATTATGAGTGCGACATCATCTCAAGTGTATGGTGCATTGTCATTGTCCATACCGACATCAGCTACGTCTTTGCGACAAGGTAACAGTATATGTATTGATGATATAACTTCACATGAGAATGATGCATCCCTAATTAACTTAAATACATCATGTGTTGAGTTACCTATTGATTTGAGCACGCCACCTATTTTAGAGAATCATGTTACTATCATGAATGCATCATGTGATCAAACAACTGAAATACCAACAATTTTGAGTGCACCCATTGAATTAACTATTGATGCAAAAGAATCAATATTTAATCATTTTGATATGACCTCTAATCTTGGTGATGATTCTGTGTCGAGTGACTTACTGCATGTTTGCTTATTTAAACATGTTGTAGCATTTAAATTTGATGCAAATAAGGTTTATTCACCAACGTTGGGATGGTTTAATGATGAATATTGTCAATCTTTTGATAGGAATAAGAGCTTCACTTATATGTGCAAACCGAGTTGCAATATTTTCATGCCTTCTACTTATGATAATATTTTGGCTTTATATTTTATGATCTATGAAAGTTACTCATCTATACATGTGTCATATGTGCAAAAATCAAGGGAAGTAAAAATGGATGACATATACATATACAACATGTATACCTTGTCTCTTTTGTTAGCCACATTTCAGATTAAGCAACGCCGAGGACGGCTTTGTTTTCAAAAAGGGGAGGATGATGAGGACATGACTACCTTGGATACGACCAAAAATATTGCATACATGCATATTTGTCAGGTGATTTCTAGTGCAAACTATTCAATAATCTATTTATGTTATCCAGAACAAAAATACTTCACACACTTTTGTGTTTTGTCTAATTGCAGGTGTATGGGATATTTGTACAATTCACATATGAAGATAAGGGAGAAAGAGATGTTTAAGTGCTGTTCAAAAAGTTCTTTCACGTCACTTTTGGGCCAAGAGAAGATAGAGTCCAAGTCTCTCACGTTCTGGATTCAGATTCGGACTGCATAGACATACCTGACTCAAAACGCCAACAACTTTTTCATACGGACTCCGAATTGGGTGATTCATTTTTGTTGGATTCTAGATTTCGTGCTCTTTGCAGCCCAGTTGGACTCACCTTCAAATTCGTCCGGATCGTTGAGATATCGACGAAACAATCAGACGTTGTAGCAGAATCCGAGTCAAACTACAAGTCCAAAGGTGTTACATCACCTCCACTTGGGCCCATTGGCCTTGTACGACCTAGATTTAGTTTTAGGCTGCCTTGGGACGCCCTCCCACCTCCTTGGCCGCCACCCCTTGCTCCTATATAAGGAGATCCATCTAGTAGCTTTTCCTTGGGATTTGTTTAGTTAAAAGTTAGCCATTGCAACTTCGTGTACTTCGTTTGTGTCCAACGACCAGACCAAGACCGCTTACGGATCCCCACCTTTATCAATACTTCATATATACTCGCAATATTCAGATTGCTTTTATCATATTCTTGCTTGTTCTTCGATTGCTTGCAGGAATAGACCTTCGTGGTCAGGTTGATTGTGCTCCGGCGTGGTTAATAACCTCTCAGAGTTGGTTTAGCGATTGCTAAGGCGCAACGTCGTGCACGTTTGTAGTCGGATCGTCAAAGTCGTCTCCACCAAATCGATAGTTATCATCTCATCGAAAGATCGGGACACCCCCGCCTCTATCATTTTCTTGGCTATGTCGTTACTCCACAGGGAATTGAAGTTGACAAAGCCAAGATTGAAGCTATTGAGAGTTGGCCACAACCCAAAACGGTCACACAAGTGAGGAGTTTTCTTGGCCTCGCTGGATTCTATAGGCGTTTTGTGAGAGATTTCAGCACCATTGCTGCACCTCTCAACGAACTTACAAAGAAGGATGTGCCTTTTCTTTGGGGTACCGCACAGGAAGAAGCCTTCACGGTATTGAAAGATAAGTTGACACATGCTCCTTTACTCCAACTTCCTGATTTTAATAAGACTTTTGAGCTTGAATGTGATGCTAGTGGAATTGGATTAGGAGGTGTGTTATTACAAGATGGCAAAACTGTTGCATACTTTTCTAAAAAATTGAGTGGGCCTAGTCTGAATTATTCTACTTATGATAAAGAATTATATGCTCTTGTTCGGACTTGTTTATGGCCCAAAGAATTTGTTATACATTCTGATCATGAATCTTTGAAACAAATTAAAAGTCAAGCTAAACTGAATCATAGACATGCTAAATGGGTTGAATTCATTAAGACTTTCCCTTATGTCGTTAAAGACAAGAAGGGTAAAGAAAATGTTATTGCTGATGCATTATCTCGTCGCTATACTATGCTTTCACAACTTGACTTCAAAATATTTTGTTTGGAGACCATCAAAGATCAATATGTGCATGATGCTAATTTTAAAGATGTATTGCAGAATTGTAAAGAAGGAAGAACATGGAACAAGTTCGTCGTTAATGATGGATTTGTGTTCCGTGCTAACAAGCTATGCATTCCAGCTAGCTCCGTTCGTCTTTTGTTATTGCAGGAGGCACATGGAGGAGGACTAATGGGAAACTTTGGCGTGAAGAAGACGGAGGACGTACTTGCTACACATTTCTTTTGGCCAAAGATGAGACGGGATGTTGAGCGTTTTATTGCTCGCTGCACTACATGTCAGAAAGCTAAGTCACGACTCAATCCTCATGGTTTATATATGCCTTTGCGTGTACCTAGTTGATGAGGACATCAATACAATTGTTACACCCACAGCCCCTGCTGCTATACATACTGGACCAATTACTAGAGCTCGTGCACGCCAACTAAATTACCAGGTACTTTCGTTTCTTGGTAATGATTTTAATGTTCATGAGAATATGATGCTGCCTAAATTGGATACATTTGTTTTGCTTACAAATGAAGGGCCTAGCTTCGAGAAGGATGAACATTGGAGCAAGAACAAGCATGGAGATGATGGCATGCGCAAGGGGAACAAGAACGGAGTTACAAGTGATGATTTCAGGACTTTGAAGCCACCATAATGGGTGCATGAAGCCTTGGACGAAATATACAAGATGCCACTTCATAAATTTCGTCCCGAGGCTATTTTAGGTGCTGCGTCACCTTATTATTGGGCCAGGCCCATGTAATTTCGAAATACATAAGTATAGGCTATTTTTAGAATCCGTATGTGTGGGGAAACAAGAGATAGGGTTGATTTCGGACCCCTCCACCAAGGGCCACGAAATTCCCCCCCTCTTCCTCCATATATACAGCCCTTAGGGCATCGTTTAGACTTTGTGTTTTGTTTAGATTAAAAGTTCGCCATAGCTGCAACTTCGCGTACTTCGTTTGTGTTCAACGACCAGACAAAGGCGTCACAGAACCCCACCTTGATCAATAAAGCTTTCATCTTATATTCGCAATATCCAGATTGCAATCTCAGTTTCTTGCTTGTTCTTCGTTTGCTCGCAGGAAACAGACCCTCGTGGTCAGGTTGATCGTGCTCCGGCGTGGTCAATAACCTCTCGGAGTTGGTTTAGCGATTGCTAAGGCGCGACGTCCTCGCACGTTCGTAGTCGGATCGTCAAAGTCGACTTCCACCAAAGCGAAATCCACCATCTCATCGAAAGACGGGACACCTTTGTCTCTATCAAGTGGTATCAGATTTCCAGGTTGCTCGGTGAGATTTTATAGTTTTTCGTAGTTTAGATCGAGTCTGTTCTTCATACCTACAGTCCACGAAAAAGCCACAAAAAAAAATTAGGGTTAGTTCATCATATCCGAACCAATCTGAGCCTTTGCATAATCTTTTTAGGGTTTTGCTTTGTTGAATTTGCGGTTGCATCGTCGTGTCTAGTTGCTGGTCTTAGAGTCTAGTCTTTTAGAGTTTCGAGTTCTGGTCATAAGTTGTCACGCCGCCGCCGCACCATCATCATCGCCCCTGCCATCTACCACCACCGCTCCGAATCCGTATCCATATACCACCACCAATCCGTGTCCATATACCACCACCGATCCATATCCATATACTACCACCGCTACCACCACCGCTGCCATATACCACCACCATATATCCACCACCAATCCGAGTTCCTTGCTTATTAGGGTTGTTTTCGAGATCCATCTAGATTCCGATTCGTGTTTCCTTGCCGGAGTAGGTTTCGGAAAAAAAAAGAGAGTCGGGTAGCCACGCTCCGTTTAGGCCCAAAATTTTTCGAAAACGCATTTTTCGAAAAAATTTCTGGCTATCCTATTTTTAGGTGTTTCTGAGTGTTTTGAGACAGGTGCCATTATAGGAAGTTTTTTTTGACCCGTTTCCAGTTGTTGGGTCCGGGCAGTCGAAAAAAAAAATTGGTCGAAAAATTTCGTGCCCATCCTGTCAGTTTGAGCTAGGAAGAGTTTTGAGACACTCGCCATTATAGTGATTTTTCGCCCAAAAAAAAAAGCAGCGCAAAAAAAAAGAGCGCAAAAAAAAAGGAGCGAAAAAAAAATTCAAAGTGTGCTTTTCCCTTGTTTACGTGCCGCGCCGTGATTTTGTTAGTGTTCTAGGCTCGCGTCTCTAGCACAGTCTAGCCTAGGACCAGCACAGTACCGTCGTTGAGCGTTTATTCAACTTTGCATCTCTGAATTGATTATTGCTGACCCTTTTTGCTACCATAGTATAAGCCTTCCCAGCTCCACATACATCTACGTCGTGCGTTTGACTCTCCCTGGTAATCGCTCTATCCAAGCTTTGAGAGTTTTGACTACAACGGTTGCCGATCACCGCCTGTTGCTGGGTAAGAACAGGTAAGAATTTGAGTTTTGCTTGACGGATTTGTGACACCCACCACCACCACTTGTTCGTAGTCTGTAGGATCATATTCTTGTGTGTTTCTATTGCTGCTAACCATGCCAGGATCACAAGCCGACGAGATTGACTGGGAGAATTTATCGAACAAGGAGCTTCATGATAAGTTTCAGCAAATGATGACTGAACAGGTGCAAGATGTGCTGAACAATTTTGAAGAGGCCATGGAGAAGATCACTGGCCTTGAGAAGACGTTCGAAACAAAGCTCGATAACAGATTTAATGAATTGCTCACGCGTCTTCCACCACCACCACCCGCTGCACCTAACGCACCTCTCCAACAACAACAACAACGACTACCTCCACGTCGCGAAATAGACCTTCGCCGAGCGAGCCGTGTTCCTCTTGCGTTTGGCCAAACTGTTGGTGCTGCTGTTGATACTTCTGTGGCTCCTGCTACTGCTGTTGCTGGTACCCAGGAGGATGATGAGTATGCGGGCGATTATGAGGATGAGGTTGATCAAAATCAGATCTACGAGCAGCCACCAGCACCACCACCAGCAGGTCGACCTCAGGTATATATTCGTAATGGTAGGCCTGCACCACCACCTCAGGTACGCGATGATGTCCATATTCCTAAACTGAAATTGAATATTCCACCATTTGAGGGTAGATATGTTCCTGATATATATCTTACTTGGGAGTTAGAAACTGAACAACGATTTACATGTTTACAATATCCTGAGGAGAGACGAGTTGCTGCTGCTGTTTGTGCTTTCACTAGTTTTGCATGTGTATGGTGGTATGAACATTGTAGATTATATCCTATTCCAACTACTTGGGCTGCTTTGAAAGCTGCTATGCGTACGCGTTGGGTTCCACCATATTATCAACGTGAATTGCTTCAAAAATTGCAGCGTTTAAGACAAGGGAAAAATTCTGTAGAAGAATATTATCAGGAATTACAAACTGGCATGATTAGATGTGGTATTGTTGAGGAGAATGAAGCTATGCTTGCACGTTTTCTGGGTGGATTAAATAGAGAGATTCAGACCATTCTAGACTATAAGGAGTATACTAATATCACTCGTTTATTCCATCTTGCTTGTAAAGCTGAACGTGAAGTGCAGGATCGACAAGCATTGGGGCGAACTAACTTTTCTGCAGGCCGACCTTCATCATGGACACCACGTGCATCTTCTACTTCAACTGCACCAGCACCTCCATCAGGTGCCACCTCCAGCCGTGATACAAGAAAACAGGCACAACCACCATTATCTGCCAAGAGCGCACCTGCGGGGCCTGCACAGCGTTCTTCTTCTTCCATGGCATCAACAAGGCACACAAGTGATATTATTTGTCGTCGTTGTAAGGGAGGAGGTCATTATGCGAGAGAATGCAAATCTCCGCGTGTGATGATTGCTACCGCGGATGGTGGATATGAGTCCGCTAGTGACTATGATGAGGAGACTTTGGCTCTTATTACACGTGAAGAACATGGTGGAGATGATTCTGATCATGAGACGCAATACATGGCTCCTGAAGACGCTGACAGGTATGAATGTTTAGTTGCTCAACGTGTTTTGAGTGTGCAGATCACACAAGCTGAGCAAAATCAGAGGCTCAATTTTTTCCATACCAAGGGAGTTGTGAAGGAACGTTCTGTGCGCGTCATCATAGACGGAGGGAGGTGCAACAACTTGGCTAGCATGGAGATAGTGGAGAAGCTTTCTCTCACCACAAGACCACATCCACATCCTTACTACATCCAATGGTTCAACAACAGCGGCAAGGTTAAGGTAACACTTACTGTTCGTGTGCATTTTAGTATCTCTACATATGCTGATTATGTTGATTGTGATGTGGTACCTATGCAGGCATGTTCCTTATTACTTGGTAGACCATGGCAATTTGATAAAAATTCTGTACACCATGGTAGAAACAATCACTATACTCTTGTTCATAAGGATAAAAATATTACTTTGCTTCCTATGACTCCTGATTCCATTTTGAAAGATGATATTAATAGAGCTAATAAAGCAAAACAGGAGACGAATAAGAGTGAAAATCAGATTGTGGCAAAAGAATTTGAGCAACAAATGAAGCCTAATAATAAACCATCTAGTGTTGCTTCTGAAATTAAATTGAAAAGTGCATGTTTATTTGCCACCAAATCTGATATTGATGAGCTAGATTTCAGCAAATCTGTTTGCTATGCTTTTGTGTGCAAAGAGGCATTATTTTCATTCGAGGACGTGCCTTCCTCTTTGCCTCCTGCTGTCAGTAACATTTTGCAGGAGTTCGCTGACGTCTTTCCACAAGACGTGCCACCGGGATTACCGCCTATTCGAGGGATTGAGCATCAGATTGACTTAATTCCCGGTGCTTCACTACCAAACCGTGCACCATACCGTACCAATCCAGAGGAGACAAAGGAGATTATGCGCCAAGTACAAGAGCTTCTCGACAAAGGTTATATACGCGAATCCCTTAGTCCTTGTGCTGTTCCTATTATTCTAGTGCCGAAAAAGGATGGTACATCACGTATGTGTGTTGATTGTAGAGGCATTAATAATATTACTATTCGTTATCGTCATCCTATTCCTAGGCTGGATGATATGCTTGATGAATTGAGTGGCTCTACAATATTCTCCAAAGTTGATTTGCGTAGTGGCTACCATCAAATTCGTATGAAATTGGGAGATGAATGGAAAACAACATTTAAAACTAAGTTTGGATTATATGAGTGGTTAGTCATGCCTTTTGGGTTAACTAATGCACCTAGTACTTTCATGAGATTAATGAACGAAGTTTTACGTGCTTTCATTGGACGATTTGTGGTAGTTTACTTTGATGACATACTGATTTATAGCAGATCTTTGGAAGAACATTTGGAACATTTACGTGCTGTTTTTATTGCTCTACGTGATGCACGTTTGTTTGGTAACCTTGGGAAGTGCACCTTTTGCACCGACCGAGTATCTTTTCTTGGCTATGTTGTTACTCCACAGGGAATTGAAGTTGACAAAGCCAAGATTGAAGCTATTGAGAGTTGGCCGCAGCCCAAAACGGTCACACAAGTGAGAAGTTTTCTTGGCCTCGCTGGATTCTATAGGCGTTTTGTGAGAGATTTCAGCACCATTGCTGCACCTCTCAACGAGCTTACAAAGAAGGATGTGCCTTTTGTTTGGGGTACCGCACAGGAAGAAGCCTTCACGGTATTGAAAGATAAGTTGACACATGCTCCTTTACTCCAACTTCCTGATTTTAATAAGACTTTTGAGCTTGAATGTGATGCTAGTGTGATGAGGACATCAATACAATTGTTACACCCACAGCCCCTGCTGCTATACATACTGGACCAATTACTAGAGCTCATGCACGCCAACTAAATTACCAGGTACTTTCGTTTCTTGGTAATGATTCTAATGTTCATGAGAATATGATGCTGCCTAAATTGGATACATTTGTTTTGCTTACAAATGAAGGGCCTAGCTTGGAGAAGGATGAACATTGGAGCAAGAACAAGCATGGAGATGATGGCATGCGCAAGGGGAACAAGAATGGAGTTACAAGTGATGATTTCAGGACTTTGAAGCCACCATAATGGGTGCATGAAGCCTTGGACGAAATATACAAGATGCCACTTCATAAATTTCGTCCCGAGGCTATTTTAGGTGCTGCGTCACCTTATTATTGGGCCAGGCCCATGTAATTTCGAAATACATAAGTATAGGCTATTTTTAGAGTCCGTATGTGTGGGGAAACAAGAGATAGGGTTGATTTCGGACTCCTCCACCAAGGGCCACGAAATCCCCCCCCCCCTCTTCCTCCATATATACAGCCCTTAGGGCATTGTTTAGACTTTGGGTTTTGTTTAGATTAAAAGTTCGCCATAGCTGCAACTTCGCGTACTTCGTTTGTGTTCAACGACCAGACAAAGGCGTCACAGAACCCCACCTTGATCAATAAAGCTTTCATCTTATATTCGCAATATCCAGATTGCAATCTCAGTTTCTTGCTTGTTCTTCGTTTGCTCGCAGGAAACAGACCCTCGTGGTCAGGTTGATCGTGCTCCGGCGTGGTCAATAACCTCTCGGAGTTGGTTTAGCGATTGCTAAGGCGCGGCGTCCTCGCACGTTCGTAGTCGGATCGTCAAAGTCGACTTCCACCAAAGCGAAATCCACCATCTCATCGAAAGACGGGACACCTTTGCCTCTATCAAGTGGTATCAGATTTCCAGGTTGCTCGGTGAGATTTTACAGTTTTTCGTAGTTTAGATCGAGTCTGTTCTTCATACCTACAGTCCACGAAAAAGCCACAAAAAAATTAGGGTTAGTTCATCATATCCGAACCAATCTGAGCCTTTGCATAATCTTTTTAGGGTTTTGCTTTGTTGAATTTGCGGTTGCATCGTCGTTTCTAGTTGCTGGTCTTAGAGTCTAGTCTTTTAGAGTTTCGAGTTCTGGTCATAAGTTGTCACGCCGCCGCCGCACCATCATCATCACCCCTGCCATCTACCACCACCGCTTATCCGCCACCGCTTCGAATCCGTATCCATATACCACCACAGCTGTCATATACCACCACCGCTGCCATCTACCACCATATATCCACCACCAATCCGAGTTCTTGTCATATTAGGTTTGTTTTCGAGATCCATCTAGATTCCGATTCGTGTTTCCTTGCCGGAGCAGGTTTCGGAAAAAAAAAGAGTCGGGTAGCCACGCTCCGTTTAGGCCCAAAATTTTTCGAAAACGCATTTTTTTGAAAAATTTTCTGACTATCCTATTTTTAGGTGTTTCTGAGTGTTTTGAGACAGGTGCCATTATAGGAAGTTTTTTTTGACCCGTTTCCAGTTTTTGGGTCCGGGCAGTCGAAAAAAAAAATTCCAAAAAAAAAAATTTTGTGCCCATCCTGTCAGTTTGACCTAGGAAGAGTTTTGAGACACTCGCCATTATAGTGAATTTTCGCAAAAAAAAAAGCAGCGCAAAAAAAAAAGAGCGCAAAAGAAAAAAGAGCGAATTTTTTTTTTCAGAGTGTGCTTTTCCCTTGTTTACGTGCCGCGCCGTGCTTTTGTTGGTGTTCTAGGCTCGCGTCTCTAGCACAGTCTAGCCTAGGACCAGCACAGTACCGTCGTTGAGCGTTTATTCAACTTTGCATCTCTGAATTGATTATTGCTGACCCTTTTTGCTACCATACTATAAGCCTTCCTAGCTCCACATACATCTACGTCGTGTGTTTGACTCTCCCTGGTAATCGCTCTATCCAAGCTTTGAGAGTTTTTGACTACAACGGTTGCCGATCACCGCCTGCTGCTGGATAAGAACTGGTAAGAATTTGAGATTTGCTTGACGGATTTGTGATACACCACCACCACTTCTTAGTAGTCTGTAGGATCATATTCTTGTGTGTTTCTATTGCTGCTAACCATGCCAGGATCACAAGCCGACGAGATTGACTGGGAGAACTTATCGAACAAGGAGCTTCATGATAAGTTTCAGCAAATGATGACTGAACAGGTGCAAGATGTGCTGAACAATTTTGAAGAGGCCATGGAGAAGATCACTGGCCTTGAGAAGACGTTCGAAACAAAGCTCGATAACAGATTTAATGAACTGCTTGCGCGTCTTCCACCACCGGCTGCACCTGTCACACCTCTGCAACAACAACAACTACGCCCCCTTCCGAATCAGTATGGACGAGCACAACGTGTTCCTATTGAGCCAGGACAAAATTCTGGTGCCGCTGCTACTGCTGTTGGTGTTTCTTTGGCTCCTGCTACTGCTGCTGCTGGTACCCAGGAGGATGATGAGTATGCGGGCGATTATGAGGATGAGGTTGATCAAAATCAGATCTACGAGCAGCCACCAGCACCACCACCAGCAGGTCGACCTCAGGTATATATTCGTAATGGTAGGCCTGCACCACCACCTCAGGTACGCGATGATGTCCATATTGCTAAACTGAAATTGAATATTCCACCATTTGAGGGTAGATATGTTCCTGATATATATCTTACTTGGGAGTTAGAAACTGAACAACGATTTACATGTTTACAATATCCCGAGGAGAGACGAGTTGCTGCTGCTGTTTGTGCTTTCACTAGTTTTGCATGTGTATGGTGGTCTGAACATTGTAGATTATATCCTATTCCAACTACTTGGGCTGCTTTGAAAACTGCTATGCGTACGCGTTGGGTTCCACCATATTATCAACGTGAATTGCTTCAAAAATTGCAGTGTTTAAGACAAGGGAAAAATTCTGTAGAAGAATATTATCAGGAATTACAAACTGGCATGATTAGATGTGGTATTGTTGAGGAGAATGAAGCTATGCTTGCACGTTTTCTGGGTGGATTAAATAGAGAGATTCAGACCATTCTAGACTATAAGGAGTATACTAATATCACTCGTTTATTCCATCTTGCTTGTAAAGCTGAACGTGAAGTGCAGGATCGACAAGCATTGGGGCGAACTAACTTTTCTGCAGGCCGACCTTCATCATGGACACCACGTGCATCTTCTCCTTCAACTGCACCAGCACCTCCATCCGGTGCCACCTCCAGCCGTGATACAAGAAAACAGGCACAACCACCATTATCTTCCAAGAGCGCACCTGCGGGTCCTGCACAACGTTCTTCTTCTTCCATGGCATCAACAGGGCACACAAGTGATATTATTTGTCGTCGTTGTAAGGGAGGAGGATTAATGGGACACTTTGGCGTGAAGAAGACGGAGGACGTACTTGCTACACATTTCTTTTGGCCAAAGATGAGACGGGATGTTGAGCGTTTTATTGCTCGCTGCACTACATGTCAAAAAGCTAAGTCACGACTCAATCCTCATGCTTTATATATGCCTTTGCCTGTACCTAGTGTTCCTTGGGAGGATATATCTATGGACTTTGTTTTAGGTTTACCTCGAACAAAGAAGGGGAGGGATAGCATATTTGTTGTCGTGGATAGATTCTCGAAAATGGCACACTTTATACCATGTCATAAAAGCGATGATGCTGTTAATGTTGCTGATTTGTTCTTTCGTGAAATTATTCGCTTGCATGGTGTGCCAAATACTATTGTTTCAGATCGTGATACTAAATTTCTTAGCCACTTTTGGAGATGTTTATGGGCTAAGTTGGGGACTAAACTGCTTTTTAGTACTACTTGTCACCCCCAAACTGATGGACAAACTGAAGTAGTCAATAGAACGTTGTCTACTATGCTTAGGGCTGTTTTGAAGAATAATAAGAAAATGTGGGAGGAATGCTTGCCTCATATTGAATTTGCTTATAATTGTTCATTGCATTCTACTACTACGATGTGCCCTTTTGAAGCTGTGTATGGTTTCCTACCTCATGCACCTATTGATTTGTTGCCTCTTCCATCTTCGGAGAAGGTTAATTTTGATGCTAAACAACGTTCTGAATTGATTTTAAAAATGCATGAGTTAACTAAGGAAAACATTGAGCGCATGAATGCTAAATATAAACTTGCTGGAGATAAGGGTAGAAAATATGTTGTGTTTGCACCTAGAGATCTTGTTTGGTTACATTTGCGTAAGGATAGATTTCCTGATTTGCGCAAATCAAAGTTAATGCCACGTGCTGATGGTCCCTTTAAGGTGTTAGAGAAAATAAATGATAATGCATATAAACTTGAGCTGCCTGCAGATTTTGGGGTTAGTCCCACTTTTAACATTGCAGATTTGAAGCCTTATTTGGGTGAGGAAGATGAACTTCCGTCGAGGACGACTTCATTTCAAGAAGGGGAGGATGATGAGGACATCAATACAATTGTTACACCCACAGCCCCTGCTGCTATACATACTGGACCAATTACTAGAGCTCGTGCACGCCAACTAAATTACCAGGTACTTTCGTTTCTTGGTAATGATTTTAATGTTCATGAGAATATGATGCTGCCTAAATTGGATACATTTGTTTTGCTTACAAATGAAGGGCCTAGCTTCGAGAAGGATGAACATTGGAGCAAGAACAAGCATGGAGATGATGGCATGCGCAAGGGGAACAACAACGGAGTTACAAGTGATGATTTCAGGACTTTGAAGCCACCATAATGGGTGCATGAAGCCTTGGACGAAATATACAAGATGCTACTTCATAAATTTCGTCCCGAGGCTATTTTAGGTGCTGCGTCACCTTATTATTGGGCCAGGCCCATGTAATTTCGAAATACATAAGTATAGGCTATTTTTAGAGTCCGTATGTGTGGGGAAACAAGAGATAGGGTTGATTTCGGACCCCTCCACCAAGGGCCACGAAATTCCCCCCCTCTTCCTCCATATATACAGCCCTTAGGGCATCGTTTAGACTTTGGGTTTTGTTTAGATTAAAAGTTCGCCATAGCTGCAACTTCACGTACTTCGTTTGTGTTCAACGACCAGACAAAGGCGTCACAGAACCCCACCTTGATCAATAAAGCTTTCATCTTATATTCGCAATATCCAGATTGCAATCTCAGTTTCTTGCTTGTTCTTCGTTTGCTCGCAGGAAACAGACCCTCGTGGTCAGGTTGATCGTGCTCCGGCGTGGTCAATAACCTCTCGGAGTTGGTTTAGCGATTGCTAAGGCGCGACGTCCTCGCACGTTCGTAGTCGGATCGTCAAAGTCGACTTCCACCAAAGCGAAATCCACCATCTCATCGAAAGACGGGACACCTTTGCCTCTATCACTAGTGTTCCTTGGGAGGATATATCTATGGACTTTGTTTTAGGTTTAACTAGAACAAAGAAGGGGAGGGGTAGCATATTTGTTGTCATGGATAGATTCTCGAAAATGGCACACTTTATACCATGTCATAAAAGCGATCATGCTGTTAATGTTGCTGATTTGTTCTTTCGTGAAATTATTCGCTTGCATGGTGTGCCAAATACTATTGTTTCAGATCGTGATACTAAATTTCTTAGCCACTTTTGGAGATGTGATGAGGACATCAATACAATTGTTACACCCACAGCCCCTGCTGCTATACATACTGGACCAATTACTAGAGCTCGTGCACGCCAACTAAATTACCAGGTACTTTCGTTTCTTGGTAATGATTCTAATGTTCATGAGAATATGATGCTGCCTAAATTGGATACATTTGTTTTGCTTACAAATGAAGGGCCTAGCTTGGAGAAGGATGAACATTGGAGCAAGAACAAGCATGGAGATGATGGCATGCGCAAGGGAAACAAGAACGGAGTTCCAAGTGATGATTTCAGGACTTTGAAGCCACCATAATGGGTGCATGAAGCCTTGGACGAAATATACAAGATGCCACTTCATAAATTTCGTCCCGAGGCTATTTTAGGTGCTGCGTCACCTTATTATTGGGCCAGGCCCATGTAATTTCGAAATACATAAGTATAGGCTATTTTTAGAGTCCGTATGTGTGGGCAAACAAGAGATAGGGTTGATTTCGGACCCCTCCACCAAGGGCCACGAAATTCCCCCCTCTTCCTCCATATATACAGCCCTTAGGGCATCGTTTAGACTTTGGGTTTTGTTTAGATTAAAAGTTCGCCATAGCTACAACTTCGCGTACTTCGTTTGTGTTCAACGACCAGACAAAGGCGTCACAGAACCCCACCTTGATCAATAAAGCTTTCATGTTATATTCGCAATATCCAGATTGCAATCTTAGTTTCTTGCTTGTTCTTCGTTTGCTCGCAGGAACACAGACCCTCGTGGTCAGGTTGATCGTGCTCCGGCGTGGTCAATAACCTCTCGGAGTTGGTTTAGCGATTGCTAAGGCGCGACGTCCTCGCACGCTCGTAGTCGGATCGTCAAAGTCGACTTCCACCAAAGCGAAATCCACCATCTCATCGAAAGACGGGACACCTTTGCCTCTATCAAGTGGTATCAGATTTCCAGGTTGCTCGGTGAGATTTTACAGTTTTTCGTAGTTTAGATCGAGTCTGTTCTTCATACCTACAGTCCACGAAAAAGCCACAAAAAAATTAGGGTTAGTTCATCATATCCGAACCAATCTGAGCCTTTGCATAATCTTTTTAGGGTTTTGCTTTGTTGAATTTGCGGTTGCATCGTCGTTTCTAGTTGCTGGTCTTAGAGTCTAGTCTTTTAGAGTTTCGAGTTCTGGTCATAAGTTGTCACGCCGCCGCCGCACCATCATCATCACCCCTGCCATCTACCACCACCGCTTATCCGCCACCGCTTCGAATCCGTATCCATATACCACCACAGCTGTCATATACCACCACCGCTGCCATCTACCACCATATATCCACCACCAATCCGAGTTCTTGTCATATTAGGTTTGTTTTCGAGATCCATCTAGATTCCGATTCGTGTTTCCTTGCCGGAGCAGGTTTCGGAAAAAAAAAGAGTCGGGTAGCCACGCTCCGTTTAGGCCCAAAATTTTTCGAAAACGCATTTTTTTGAAAAATTTTCTGACTATCCTATTTTTAGGTGTTTCTGAGTGTTTTGAGACAGGTGCCATTATAGGAAGTTTTTTTTGACCCGTTTCCAGTTTTTGGGTCCGGGCAGTCGAAAAAAAAAATTCCAAAAAAAAAAATTTTGTGCCCATCCTGTCAGTTTGACCTAGGAAGAGTTTTGAGACACTCGCCATTATAGTGAATTTTCGCAAAAAAAAAAGCAGCGCAAAAAAAAAAGAGCGCAAAAGAAAAAAGAGCGAATTTTTTTTTTCAGAGTGTGCTTTTCCCTTGTTTACGTGCCGCGCCGTGCTTTTGTTGGTGTTCTAGGCTCGCGTCTCTAGCACAGTCTAGCCTAGGACCAGCACAGTACCGTCGTTGAGCGTTTATTCAACTTTGCATCTCTGAATTGATTATTGCTGACCCTTTTTGCTACCATACTATAAGCCTTCCTAGCTCCACATACATCTACGTCGTGTGTTTGACTCTCCCTGGTAATCGCTCTATCCAAGCTTTGAGAGTTTTTGACTACAACGGTTGCCGATCACCGCCTGCTGCTGGATAAGAACTGGTAAGAATTTGAGATTTGCTTGACGGATTTGTGATACACCACCACCACTTCTTAGTAGTCTGTAGGATCATATTCTTGTGTGTTTCTATTGCTGCTAACCATGCCAGGATCACAAGCCGACGAGATTGACTGGGAGAACTTATCGAACAAGGAGCTTCATGATAAGTTTCAGCAAATGATGACTGAACAGGTGCAAGATGTGCTGAACAATTTTGAAGAGGCCATGGAGAAGATCACTGGCCTTGAGAAGACGTTCGAAACAAAGCTCGATAACAGATTTAATGAACTGCTTGCGCGTCTTCCACCACCGGCTGCACCTGTCACACCTCTGCAACAACAACAACTACGCCCCCTTCCGAATCAGTATGGACGAGCACAACGTGTTCCTATTGAGCCAGGACAAAATTCTGGTGCCGCTGCTACTGCTGTTGGTGTTTCTTTGGCTCCTGCTACTGCTGCTGCTGGTACCCAGGAGGATGATGAGTATGCGGGCGATTATGAGGATGAGGTTGATCAAAATCAGATCTACGAGCAGCCACCAGCACCACCACCAGCAGGTCGACCTCAGGTATATATTCGTAATGGTAGGCCTGCACCACCACCTCAGGTACGCGATGATGTCCATATTGCTAAACTGAAATTGAATATTCCACCATTTGAGGGTAGATATGTTCCTGATATATATCTTACTTGGGAGTTAGAAACTGAACAACGATTTACATGTTTACAATATCCCGAGGAGAGACGAGTTGCTGCTGCTGTTTGTGCTTTCACTAGTTTTGCATGTGTATGGTGGTCTGAACATTGTAGATTATATCCTATTCCAACTACTTGGGCTGCTTTGAAAACTGCTATGCGTACGCGTTGGGTTCCACCATATTATCAACGTGAATTGCTTCAAAAATTGCAGTGTTTAAGACAAGGGAAAAATTCTGTAGAAGAATATTATCAGGAATTACAAACTGGCATGATTAGATGTGGTATTGTTGAGGAGAATGAAGCTATGCTTGCACGTTTTCTGGGTGGATTAAATAGAGAGATTCAGACCATTCTAGACTATAAGGAGTATACTAATATCACTCGTTTATTCCATCTTGCTTGTAAAGCTGAACGTGAAGTGCAGGATCGACAAGCATTGGGGCGAACTAACTTTTCTGCAGGCCGACCTTCATCATGGACACCACGTGCATCTCCTACTTCAACTGCACCAGCACCTCCATCCGGTGCCACCTCCAGCCGTGATACAAGAAAACAGGCACAACCACCATTATCTGCCAAGAGCGCACCTGCGGGGCCTGCACAGCGTTCTTCTTCTTCCATGGCATCAACAGGGCACACAAGTGATATTATTTGTCGTCATTTTAAGGGAGGAGGTCATTATGCGAGAGAATGCAAATCTCCGTGTGTGATGATTGCTACCGCGGATGGTGGATATGAGTCTGCTAGTGACTATGATGAGGAGACTTTGTCTCTTATTACACGTGAAGAACATGGTGGAGATGATTCTGATCATGAGACGCAATACATGGCTCCTGAAGACGCTGACAGGTATGAATGTTTAGTTGCTCAACGTGTTTTGAGTGTGCAGATCACACAAGCTGAGCAAAATCAGAGGCACAATTTGTTCCATACCAAGGGAGTTGTGAAGGAACGTTCTGTGCGCGTCATCATAGACGGAGGGAGCTGCAACAACTTGGCTAGCATGGAGATGGTGGAGAAGCTTTCTCTCACCACAAGACCACATCCACATCCTTACTACATCCAATGGTTCAACAACAGCGGCAAGGTTAAGGTAACACGTACTGTTCGTGTGCATTTTAGTATCTCTACATATGCTGATTATGTTGATTGTGATGTGGTACCTATGCAAGCATGTTCCTTATTACTTGGTAGACCATGGCAATTTGAGAAAAATTCTGTACACCATGGTAGAAACAATCACTATACTCTTGTTCATAAGGATAAAAATATTACTTTGCTTCCTATGACTCCTGATTCCATTTTGAAAGATGATATTAATAGAGCTAATAAAGCACAACAGGAGAAGAATAAGAGTGAAAATCAGATTGTGGCAAAAGAATTTGAGCAACAAATGAAGCCTAATAATAAACCATCTAGTGTTGCTTCTGAAATTAAATTGAAAAGTGCATGTTTATTTGCCACCAAATCTGATATTGATGAGCTAGATTTCAGCAAATCTGTTTGCTATGCTTTTGTGTGCAAAGAGGCATTATTTTCATTCGAGGACGTGCCTTCCTCTTTGCCTCCTGCTGTCACTAACATTTTGCAGGAGTTCGCTGACGTTTTTCCACAAGACGTGCCACCGGGATTACCGCCTATTCGAGGGATTGAGCATCAGATTGACTTAATTCCCGGTGCTTCACTGCCAAACCGTGCACCATACCGTACCAATCCAGAGGAGACGAAGGAGATTATGCGTCAAGTACAAGAGCTTCTCGACAAAGGTTATATACGCGAATCCCTTAGTCCTTGTGCTGTTCCTATTATTCTAGTGCCGAAAAAGGATGGTACATCACGTATGTGTGTTGATTGTAGAGGCATTAATAATTTTACTATTCGTTATCGTCATCCTATTCCTAGGCTAGATGATATGCTTGATGAATTGAGTGGCTCTACAATATTCTCCAAAGTTGATTTGCGTAGTGGCTACCATCAAATTCGTATGAAATTGGGAGATGAATGGAAAACATCATTTAAAACTAAGTTTGGATTATATGAGTGGTTAGTCATGCCTTTTGGGTTAACTAATGCACCTAGTACTTTCATGAGATTAATGAACGAAGTTTTACGTGCTTTCATTGGACGATTTGTGGTAGTTTACTTTGATGACATATTGATTTATAGCAGATCTTTGGAAGAACATTTGGAACATTTACGTGCTGTTTTTATTGCTCTACGTGATGCACGTTTGTTTGGTAACCTTGGGAAGTGCACCTTTTGCACCGACCGAGTATGTTTTCTTGGCTATGTTGTTACTCCACAGGGAATTGAAGTTGATAAAGCCAAGATTGAAGCTATTGAGAGTTGGCCGCAACCCAAAACGGTCACACAAGTGAGGAGTTTTCTTGGCCTCGCTGGATTCTATAGGCGTTTTGTGAGAGATTTCAGCACCATTGCTGCACCTCTCAATGAGCTTACAAAGAAAGATGTGCCTTTTCTTTGGGGTACCGCACAGGAAGAAGCCTTCACGGTATTGAAAGATAAGTTGACACATGCTCCTTTACTCCAACTTCCTGATTTTAATAAGACTTTTGAGCTTGAATGTGATGCTAGTGGAATTGGATTAGGAGGTGTGTTATTACAAGATGGCAAACCTGTTGCATACTTTTCTGAAAAATTGAGTGGGCCTAGTCTGAATTATTCTACTTGTGATAAAGAATTATATGCTCTTGTTCGGACTTTAGAAACATGGCAACATTATTTATGGCCCAAAGAATTTGTTATACATTCTGATCATGAATCTTTGAAACATATTAAAAGTCAAGCTAAACTGAATCGTAGACATGCTAAATGGGTTGAATTCATTGAGACTTTCCCTTATGTCATTAAACACAAGAAGGGAAAAGAAAATGTTATTGCTGATGCATTGTCTCGTCGCTATACTATGCTTTCACAACTTGACTTCAAAATATTTGGTTTGGAGACCATCAAAGATCAATATGTGCATGATGCTGATTTTAAAGATGTAATGCAGAATTGTAAAGAAGGAAGAATGTGGAACAAGTTTGTTGTTAACGATGGATTTGTGTTTCGTGCTAACAAGCTATGCATTCCAGCTAGCTCCGTTCGTCATTTGTTGTTGCAGGAGGCGCATGGAGGAGGATTAATGGGACACTTTGGCGTGAAGAAGACGGAGGACGTACTTGCTACACATTTCTTTTGGCCAAAGATGAGACGGGATGTTGAGCGTTTTATTGCTCGCTGCACTACATGCCAAAAAGCTAAGTCACGACTCAATCCTCATGGTTTATATATGCCTTTGCCTGTACCTAGTGTTCCTTGGGAGGATATATCTATGGACTTTGTTTTAGGTTTACCTCGAACAAAGAAGGGGAGGGATAGCATATTTGTTGTCGTGGATAGATTCTCGAAAATGGCACACTTTATACCATGTCATAAAAGCGATGATGCTGTTAATGTTGCTGATTTGTTCTTTCGTGAAATTATTCGCTTGCATGGTGTGCCAAATAGTATTGTTTCAGATCGTGATACTAAATTTCTTAGCCACTTTTGGAGATGTTTATGGGCTAAGTTGGGGACTAAACTGCTTTTTAGTACTACTTGTCACCCCCAAACTGATGGACAAACTGAAGTAGTCAATAGAACATTGTCTACTATGCTTAGGGCTGTTTTGAAGAATAATAAGAAAATGTGGGAGGAATGCTTGCCTCATATTGAATTTCCTTATAATCGTTCATTGCATTCTACTACTAAGATGTGCCCTTTTGAAGTTGTGTATGGTTTCCTACCTCGTGCACCTATTGATTTGTTGCCTCTTCCATCTTCGGAGAAGGTTAATTTTGATGCTAAACAACGTGCTGAATTGATTTTAAAAATGCATGAGTTAACTAAGGAAAACATTGAGCGCATGAATGCTAAATATAAACTTGCTGGAGATAAGGGTAGAAAACATGTTGTGTTTGCACCTGGACATCTTGTTTGGTTACATTTGCGTAAGGATAGATTTCCTGATTTGCGCAAATCAAAGTTAATGCCACGTGCTGATGGTCCCTTTAAGGTGTTAGAGAAAATAAATGATAATGCATATAAACTTGAGCTGCCTGCAGATTTTGGGGTTAGTCCCACTTTTAACATTGCAGATTTGAAGCCTTATTTGGGTGAGGAAGATGAACTTCCGTCGAGGACGACTTCATTTCAAGAAGGGGAGGATGATGAGGACATCAATACAATTGTTACACCCACAGCCCCTGCTGCTATACATACTGGACCAATTACTAGAGCTCGTGCACGCCAACTAATTTACCAGGTACTTTCGTTTCTTGGTAATGATTCTAATGTTCATGAGAATATGATGCTGCCTAAATTGGATACATTTGTTTTGCTTACAAATGAAGGGCCTAGCTTGGAGAAGGATGAACATTGGAGCAAGAACAAGCATGGAGATGATGGCATGCGCAAGGGAAACAAGAACGGAGTTACAAGTGATGATTTCAGGACTTTGAAGCCACCATAATGGGTGCATGAAGCCTTGGACGAAATATACAAGATGCCACTTCATAAATTTCGTCCCGAGGCTATTTTAGGTGCTGCATCACCTTATTATTGGGCCAGGCCCATGTAATTTCGAAATACATAAGTATAGGCTATTTTTAGAGTCCGTATGTGTGGGGAAACAAGAGATAGGGTTGATTTCGGACCCCTCCACCAAGGGCCACGAAATTCCCCCCTCTTCCTCCATATATACAGCCCTTAGGGCATCGTTTAGACTTTGGGTTTTGTTTAGATTAAAAGTTCGCCATAGCTGCAACTTCGCGTACTTCGTTTGTGTTCAACGACCAGACAAAGGCGTCACAGAACCCCACCTTGATCAATAAAGCTTTCATCTTATATTCGCAATATCCAGATTGCAATCTCAGTTTCTTGCTTGTTCTTCGTTTGCTCGCAGGAACACAGACCCTCGTGGTCAGGTTGGTCGTGCTCCGGCGTGGTCAATAACCTCTCGGAGTTGGTTTAGCGATTGCTAAGGCGCGACGTCCTCGCACGCTCGTAGTCGGATCGTCAAAGTCGACTTCCACCAAAGCGAAATCCACCATCTCATCGAAAGACGGGACACCTTTGCCTCTATCAAGATGTTTATGGGCTAAGTTGGGGACTAAACTGCTTTTTAGTACTACTTGTCACCCCCAAACTGATGGACAAATTGAAGTAGTCAATAGAACATTGTCTACTATGCTTAGAGCTGTTTTGAAGAATAATAAGAAAATGTGGGAAGAATGCTTGCCTCATATTGAATTTGCTTATAACTGTTCATTGCATTCTACTACTAAGATGTGCCCTTTTGAAGTTGTGTATGGTTTCCTACCTCGTGCACCTATTGATTTGTTGCCTCTTCCATCTTCGGAGAAGGTTAAGTTTGATGCTAAACAACATGCTGAATGGATTTTAAAAATGCATGAGTTAACTAAGGAAAACATTGAGCGTAAGAATGCTAAATATAAACTTGCTGGAGATAAGGGTAGAAAACATGTTGTGTTTGCACCTGGAGATGTTGTCTGGTTACATTTGCGTAAGGATAGATTTCTTGATTTGCGCAAATCAAAGCTAATGCCACGTGCTGACTGACCTTTTAAGGTGTTAGAGAAAATAAATGATAATGCATATAAACCTGAGCTGCCTGCAGATTTTGGGGTTAGTCCCACTTTTAACATTGCAGATTTGAAGCCTTATTTGGGAGAGGAAGATGAGCTTCCGTCGAGGACGACTTCATTTCAAGAAGGGTATGATGATGAGGACATCAATACGATTGTTACACCCACAGCCCCTGTGGCTATACATACTGGACCAATTACTAGAGCTCGCGCACGCCAATTAAATTACCAGGTACTTTCGTTTCTTGGTAATGATTCTAATGTTCATGAGAATATGATGCTTCCTAAATTGGATACATTTGTTTTGCTTACAAATGTAGGGCCTAGCTTGGAGAAGGATGAACAATGGAGCAAGAACAAGCATGGAGATGATGGCATGTGCAAGGGGAACAAGAACGGAGTTATAAGTGATGATTTCAGGATGTTGAAGCCACCATAATATGTGCATGAAGCCTTGTACGAAATATACAAGATGCCACTTCATAACTTTCGTCTAGAGGCTATTCTAGGTGCCGCGTCACCTTATTATTGGGCAGGCCCATGTATTTTTGAAATACTTTAGTATAAGTTGTTTTTAGAGTCCGTATGTGTGGGGAATCAAGAGATAGGGTTGGTTTCGGACCCCTTCCCCAAGGGCCACGAAATTCCCTCCTCTTCCTCCATATATACAGCCCTTAGGGCGTCGTTTAGACTTTGGGTTTTGTTTAGATTAAAAGTTCGCCATAGCTGCAACTTTGCGTACTTCGTTTGTGTTCAACGACCCGACAAAGACATCACAAAACCCCACCTTGATCAATAAAGCTTTCATCTTATATTCACAATATCTAGATTGCAATCTCAGTTTCTTGCTTGTTCTTTGTTTGCTCGCAGGAAACAGACCCTCGTGGTCAGGTTGATCGTGCTCCGGCGTGGTCAATAACCTCTCGGAGTTGGTTTAGCAATTGCTAAGGCGCGACGTCCTCGAACGTCCATAGTCGGATAGTCAAAGTCGACTTCCACCAAAGCGATATCCATCATCTCATCGAAAGACGGGACACCTTTGCCTCTATCACCTTATATTGGAGTCTTTGTTGTGGTTTACTTTGTTGATATTCTTGTGTTTAGCAAAACCATGGAAGAGCATCTTGATCATGTTAGGGTTTTTTTGCACACACTTCGCAAGGAAAGTCTTTATGCCAACATGAAAAAGTGCACATTTGGTGTTGACAAAGTGGTTTTCTTGGGTTTCGTTGTATCTTCCAAGGGTGTCCATGTTGATGAAACTAAAATTGAAGCAATTAAAACTTGGCCCCAACCCACCAATTTGCAACAAGTGCGTAGTTTTCTTGGTCTTGCGGGTTTTTATCATCGCTTTGTGAAAGACTTTAGCACTATTGCCGCCCCTTTGCATGCTTTGAGTAAGAAGAATGCTCCTTTTGTTTGGGGATCTTTGCAATCCACCGCTTTTGATGAGCTCAAATCTTTGCTTACTCATGCTCCGATTCTTGCTTTGCCCAATTTTGACAAAACTTTTGAGGTTCATTGTGATGCAAGTGGTACCGGAATTGGCGGAGTTTTGATGCAAGAAATACGAGTAATTGCATATTTTAGTGAAAAACTCTCTGGTGCTCACCTTAACTATCCCATCTATGACAAAGAATTGTATGCTTTAGTGTGTGTGCTACATGTTTGGGAACATTATCTTAGACCTCATGAGTTCGTCATCCATATCGATCATGAAACACTTATATACTTAAAAGGTCAAACTAAGTTGAACAAGTGTCATGCCAAATGGAGTGAATTTATTGAATCTTTCCCATATGTGATCAAGTACATTAAGGGCAAGGAAAATGTAGTTGCGGATGCACTTTCATGCATATGCACGCTTGTCACTAAACTCGTGTTGAATGTTATTGGCGTTGAGCACATAAAAGATTTATATGTTAATGATCCATCTTTTGCACCTCATTATGCTAAATGTTTGACGCATACAACTTGGGAACAATATTACATCAAGGATGGTTATCTTATGAGAGCTAACAAACTATGCATTCCCGAGTCTTCTCTTCATTTGCTCCTTTTGCAAGAGGCTCATGGAGGTGGACTCATGGGACACTTTGGACGCGACAAGACTTTCGCCACGCTCCCCAATAACTACTTTTGGTCCAAGATGTTCCACGACATCTCACGTTTCACCAGCCGATGTTCAACATGTCGCAAAGCCAAGTCTAAAGCTCAATCTCATGGTCTTTACATGCCTCTTCCTATTCCTTATCAACCTTGGGAAGACATTAGTATGGACTTTGTACTTGGTTTGCCTAGAACTCAAAATGGAAAGGATTCCGTATTTGTTGTTGTGGACAGATTTTCTAAGATGGCACATTTCATTCCTTGCAACAAGATAGACGATGCTTCACTTGCGCCTCCATGGAGTACCAAAGACAATCGTCTCCGACCGCGACGTCAAGTTCTTGAGTTACTTTTGTGATGAGGACATCAATACAATTGTTACACCCACAGCCCCTGCTGCTATACATACTGGACCAATTACTAGAGCTCGTGCACGCCAACTAAATTACCAGGTACTTTCGTTTCTTGGTAATGATTCTAATGTTCATGAGAATATGATGCTGCCTAAATTGGATACATTTGTTTTGCTTACAAATGAAGGGCCTAGCTTGGAGAAGGATGAACATTGGAGCAAGAACAAGCATGGAGATGATGGCATGCGCAAGGGGAACAAGAACGGAGTTACAAGTGATGATTTCAGGACTTTGAAGCCACCATAATGGGTGCATGAAGCCTTGGACGAAATATACAAGATGCCACTTCATAAATTTCGTCCCGAGGCTATTTTAGGTGCTGCGTCACCTTATTATTGGGCCAGGCCCATGTAATTTCGAAATACATAAGTATGGGCTATTTTTAGAGTCCGTATGTGTGGGGAAACAAGAGATAGGGTTGATTTCGGACCCCTCCACCAAGGGCCACGAAATTCCCCCCTCTTCCTCCATATATACAGCCCTTAGGGCATCGTTTAGACTTTGGGTTTTGTTTAGATTAAAAGTTCGCCATAGCTGCAACTTCGCGTACTTCGTTTGTGTTCAACGACCAGACAAAGGCGTCACAGAACCCCACCTTGATCAATAAAGCTTTCATCTTATATTCGCAATATCCAGATTGCAATCTCAGTTTCTTGCTTGTTCTTCGTTTGCTCGCAGGAAACAGACCCTCGTGGTCAGGTTGATCGTGCTCCGGCGTGGTCAATAACCTCTCGGAGTTGGTTTAGCGATTGCTAAGGCGCGACGTCCTCGCACGTTCGTAGTCGGATCGTCAAAGTCGACTTCCACCAAAGCGATATCCATCATCTCATCGAAAGACGGGACACCTTAGCCTCTATCATTTTGGAAGACGCTATGCGCCAAGCTCGGAATCAAGCTCTTGTTCGCATCCGCATCCCATCCTCAAACCGACGGCCAAACGGAGGTGATGAGCCAGACACTATCCACTCTACTTCGCGTGTTGATCAAGAAGAACATCAAGGAGTGGGAGGCATGTCTACCCATCGCCGAGTACGCCTACAACCGCGCAAGACATTCGACTACCGGCAAGTCCCCCTTCGAGGTCGTCTACGGCTTCAACCCGTTGTCCCCTTTGGACATCCTACCTCTTCCTCTACAAGAGCGCACCAACATGGATGCGAGTGCACGAGCAAGCTACATCAAGAAGACGCATGAAGATACAAGAAACATCATCGAGCACCAATTACATCAACTAGCGACCAAGCTCAACGTCAACAAGCAACCCATGATCTTCAACATAGGTGATCTCGTGTGGCTACACCTTCGCAAGGACCGCTTCCCCAACGAACGCAAGTCCAAACTTCTACCTTGAGCCGATGGACCATTCAAGGTGCTAGCACGCTACAACGACAATGCCTACAAGATTGAACTCCCACGAGACAAGTACAACGTGAGCGACATCTTCAACGTCAAAGACCTCTCGCCTTTCCATGGTGATGAAGATTTTGATCCGATATCGGATCTTTCCCAAGGGAGGGGAGATGATGCGGAGCATCCTTCCATCATCCCCATGGACTCTACATCGACACATCCAACCCCAAGAGGACCCATGACAAGAGCTAGAGCATGTGCTTTGGAAACCGAGGTGAACTCCTTCCTACTAGACTTGCATGTGGACACAAAGGGAACATGTCTACTACCTCACCAAAATATGCTATGCCTCCTTAGGTATGAACATGGACATCACCAAGAAGCTCAAGAGCATCACCAAGGAGAAGGAGAACCACCCCGAGGCCACGTGGACCAAGAACAAGAAGAACAACAGCTGCACAGGAGGCTCCAGGCGACCCCGTGCGCACGGACCCCAGAGACCCCGTGCCCACGGGCTACACAGGAAGCTGACGCTGGAGCACCCCATGCGCACGGGCCTGTACCGTGCCCACGGGACCCCCGTGCGCACGGGCCCAACTTACCCCGTGCGCACGGTCCTCCCAGGATGGCCGGCTGAGATTGCATCTTCGGCTCCCCTTCTTCTCCTTCGACCCCAAGGCTATATATTCTGTACCTAGGACCATGTTTAGCGTTAGAAAAGTATTATATGAGATCTTGGTGAGATTTGCTCCATTACCTTCCCTCTTTGAGGATCAAGACCCCCTAGGGAAGAATCCTTGAGGATTTCAAGACCTCCATTGGGAGAAGACTACCTTCAAGACCCCTCTTCCTTTGGATTTGGGATGAACTTTACCATTGTATCTTTCCTTTGATTGTGTTTATGACTTGTGGATCTTCTGTTGTTACTCTAGTGGATGTGTAATCGGGAATTGTTGGAGTGATTGCTTCTTTGTGTTCCTGTTGTTCTTGTTGTTTCTCTCCTTTTCCCCCCTCCTAGGGTTCTACCCTACATCACTTTGCCATCGGCCATTTCTTTGCCGTCCGCTGGCTGACCGCAATGAATCTTTGCCGTCCGCTGGCTGATGGCAAAGAGGGAGGTCGCACCCACTAACGAAAAAACTGAACGTCCCCCCTCTTTGCCGTCCGCAGCGGACGACAAAGATACAAAAAAGCGGACAGCAAAGGCTAACCTAACTAA